>NW_020837967.1:14761029-14815018 GCF_003676395.1 Aethalodelphis obliquidens | reverse complement strand
ACACACACACACACACACACACACACACACACACACACACACACACACCCTGTCCTTAAGTAAGACATGATTGTTCTTTTCTCTACTAAAAAGAAGAAAGGCTTCACTGCTAATAAAGGAAATTTTCTCTGGGTCACTGGAGGTCACAACAGTGTGGACGGCTGCCCTCTTCCTCTTGAAGCAACAGGTCGGATGAGAAGGCTGGGACGGAGCCCTGTCCCGCCAGGCTACAGGCCCCAGCTCTCATTCCAGCCCATCCCTCCACGTGCCCTGGATCCCCAGGGCAGTGGGGTGGGGGGGCATGGAGAGGAACAAGAACAAAAGGTTCCAGGTACTTCAGGGCAGAGGGACAGGGCTGGTCCCAGAGCCAGAAGCCTCTCCACCCTTCGCTAAATTCTAGCTTCTCCGCTCCACCCTCTGTCCTCAGCAGAGACGTCCCATAACCTTGTCCTCCGCCTCAGTATAAAATAACATCCGTCCCCTAAGGTTAGGCAGTGGCAAAGTGCTTGATTCTTTTTAGGGCCAAATCCTAGTGAGGCACTGAGATTTTTTCAAGTCTTTCCAAGGGGCTCAGTGGCACCTGTCATCAGGGCCCAGCAGACTCCTGCCACGCCGCCTTTGAGGCTGTCGGAAGCCTGATCTTGAAGCTGTCGGAAGCCTGAGGCCATCTTCAAGTTTCTGGGTTCCAGGGGAACATCTGGCAAGGGCCATGGGGCACTGAGGAAGCTTTGCTGTGTCCGTCTGCCTGTTTGTCCTTCTCTTTCCCTCGCATGCTCTCTGTCTCTCTCAGCTCTCTCTCCCTCCCAGGGGTGGCATGGACCTGAATATTTGCTCATTGCTTTCCCAGCAAACATTTCTAGAGTCTTTCTCTGGCTTTTAGGAACAATGACTGGAGCGTTGGAGCCCGGGTCCCTGACTCCTTCCCAGGATGGATTCTGGGCAGAGAGCACCCATGAAGGGTGGGGCCTCTGGGCCCTCCATCCTCTTCTCCCCCTTCATATGGCTCCACAGTGTTCGACACCCCTCAGTATATGTCCTCCCTGCTGGAGCCCCAGGTCCCCAGAAACGGGGTGCTGTTGTCCCCCTGCCGGTGTCCCACGCTCCTCGCTTAGTGCTTGCAAGCCGGCACCTGCAGATGTGACTGGTGTCTGTCTCCCACCTTGAAAATGGTCCCATGTTAATTCCTCATGACCCAAATTGTGCCCGTCCCCACTCAAGAACACAGAGGTGATGTCAGGTGGCTGGATTGCCCTCACCTGTGTCTGTTTCCCCTTTCTTTACTCTCCCCCTCCCTCCCCCCTTTCTGTGAAAACTTTTTCTTCTCAGTTGAGCGCCCTCATCAACCCACCATTTAACCCTACACTCTTAGGAAAGGGTTTGAAAAATAGAATCGTGGGCTAATGCTGAAAGGCCTCTGAAGCCCAGAGAGGTTCAGTGACTTCCCTAAGGTCGCACAGCAGGTTACCATCAATCCCAGTCCACCCCAGCCCAGTGCTGGTTCCACTGGCTGCTGAGACCAGATTTTAGCCTTGCTTCCACCCACTCATGAAAGGTGTATTTACATTGATGTGCAATGTAGTCAGTCAGACCCCGTTCTAAGCCGGCCCCAGTTTACCAAACACCACCTTCCTGGCCTCTCCAGAGTCCTGGCTACACTGCAGATTCCAGCACCTCCTGATGTGCTGAGGAAGGAATCACTGAATGGTGCAATTCCCAGCATAAGACAAAGGATGCAGAACTAAATATGGGCTCATGGGACTTTCTCTGGCCCCCAAAGTCACACTATATAGATTATGGATGATTTTTCCACTCAGAAAGCACACTCTGATCAGGTGACATCTTATTCCATCCTAGAAAGGACTGGCCTAGGTAATGCTGAAAACCTCGACACCACTTCAAAAGCCTTCCTTGAACTAGCCCCGCCTACCTGTCTTTCTCTTCAACTTCTCTTCATTCTTTTTTTTTTTTTTTTTTTTTTTTGCGGTACGTGGGCCACTTACTGCTGTGGCCTCTCCCGTTGTGGAGCACAGGCTCTGGACGCTCAGGCTCAGTGGCCGTGGCTCACGGGCCCAGCCACTCCGCGGCATGTGGGATCTTCCCGGACCGGGGCACGAACCCGCGTACCCCGCATCGGCAGGCGGACTCTCAACCACTGCGCCACCAGGGAAGCCCTCTTTACTTCATTCTTCATTAACTTAGCATCTCTTCCAATGCTACGATGACCTCTCTCTGGTTTTCTACAGTCCTTTCCACTAGTTTGAGCTCCTTGATTTGACGATCTTATATTTATTTGGACATCTTATACTTATGGTAAGATAGGTAGAAGGAATAATACGAAGGCTAGACAAGATGGAGATGAGCATTTTGGAGGGCTTTCACTCATGTTTATCACTTACTCTCATAATTCCGCAAAGCTGAAGGGCATCCTCCTTACTTCAACCGGTGAATAGATGAGTCTCGGCCATAAACCCAGGGTGCATGGCCCGTCAGAGAAGGAGACTGAGTCACACACCACATTGTCTGACTCCATACCTCAGTTGCCTTCCATAGCATCTTCTGGCCTCTTCTTTGTCTCTACACTGAATGTAAATGATTTTTTAAAATATAAATTTACTTATTTTATTTATTTTTGGCTGCATTGGGTCTTCGTTGCTGCATGCGGGCTTTCTCTAGTTGTGGCGAGCGGGGGCTGCTCTTCATTGCAGTGCGTGGGCTTCTCACTGCAGTGACTTTTGTTGTGGAGCACGGGCTCTAGGCATGCGGGCTCTAGAGCACAGGCTCAGTAGTTGTGGTGCACGGGCTTAGTTGCCCCACGGCATGTGGGATCTTCCCAGACCAGGGCTCGAACCCATGTCCCTTAGCATTGGCAGGCAGATTCTTAACCACTGCGCCACCAGGGAAGCCCAATGTAACTGATATAATACGATTTTCACATGGATTCCTTTGTTTGCTAACAGAGCACTGTGAGATGACTTGGGCAGGTGTTTTTATTATTTGCAAATGATAAGATTCAGAAAGGTTAAGTCACTGTCCTGGAGTGACACAGCTGGCGCCAGGGAGCCATGAGTGGAAATAAATGGATTTCCAGCACAAGGGTGATGGGGGTATCAGCATTGTTTTCTAGGGTTTCCCATCAGACATTCTCTGCTCTGAAGCTACTCAGCCTGAAATAAAAAGCTGGGCCGTGTCCCATCTGGGAATGAGGGCAGGAGGCATGTGGCTGCCACCAACTGCAGGGAAAATCCCAACGTCCAACACCCAGCTCCTTCCTTCTAGAAGTTCCCGTTGTTAAACATTAATTTTTGGAGGATGAAACACCGAAATGCTGATATAATTATCCAAATAAGTATTTTCTGTCGTGCCAAGGTTTCTTTGATGAATAGCAAAGTTTCTGAGCTTTGTCCTTCAGTCTTGTTATTCCAAAAGGTGTTTGGTCTTTAGTTAAGGTAAACACTGCAGGTCATTATTACCAGACTTCTGTGTCTTGGCCTCCATAGTGAGCAATGAAGAGGAAAAAAAACCCGAATTTAATAGAAACAGGAACTTTGAGCTTTTTTCTGTTTGTTTCTCTTTAAAGCTATATGTTTTTTCTGGCTTCATGACCATCTGTAGGGCCTTAATTGAATTATGGTGCATTTGTATAATGCAATATTCAGCTGCCATAACAAAATGAGAATGCTTTTGATGTAACGATGTGAAATGATTTCCAAGATACATCGTTAAAGAGAAAGAAGCAAGAGTGGCTAGTATACTCCCACTTGCATTTTTTTTAAAAAAAGAGCACAGTGACTATATGTGAGCACATTTGTTTATGCAGCCAGCCGATATCTCTAGATGGATACTCAAGAAACTGATGATGTTAGCTGCACTGAAGGAGAAACTGAGTGGCTAATGGATAGAATTTTTCCTTATATACTCTTTCGGATCTTGTGATTTTTGAAATATGTGAACATATATGCAGAGTTTTTTAAAATTTTTAAATTATGATCTTTTAAATTAAAATCTTTTAAAAGATTTATTATTATTTAAAAACAATTTTTTGGGCTGCGTTGGGTCTTTGTTGCTGCGCGCGGGCTTTCTCTAGCTGCGGCCAGTGGGGGCTACTCTTTGTTGCGGTGCACGGGCTTCTCACTGTGGTGGCTTCTCTTGTTGCAGAGCACGGGCTCTAGGTGCGCGGGCTTCAGTAGTTGTGGCCCTCGGGCTCTAGAGTGCAGGCTCAGTAGTTATGGCGCACGGGCTTAGTTGCTCCGCGGCTTGTGGGGTCTTCCCGGACCAGGGCTTGAGCCCGTGTCCCCTGCATTGGCAGGTGGATGCTTAACCACTGCTCCACCAGGGAAGTCCTAAATTATGATTTTTTTTTTAAATAAGGAATTTCTTTTAAAAGAAAACGTTTGCAGTTTATGATCCCTTCATATAAGCCCTGGAGAAGCCCTCCAGAAACATTGGCTATTATTAGCTTGTGCCATCTTCAAAAAGCAGCAAGAACCCTCTGGCAGGTGGGACCAGTGAGGGCTGGCTGGGGCAACCAGGTACACAGGGTGCCCTGCACGTGGACCAGGTCCTGAGTGAGCCTTCATGTAATTGTCTAAGTCCCGCCTACAGTGCAGTTGAAATGGGACGGCATGGGATGAATGAAGTGT
Source organism: Aethalodelphis obliquidens (assembly GCF_003676395.1). NCBI lineage: Eukaryota > Metazoa > Chordata > Mammalia > Artiodactyla > Delphinidae > Aethalodelphis > Aethalodelphis obliquidens. The sequence continues at coordinate 14,810,378 of NW_020837967.1, read as the reverse complement.
CATTCTCTGCATGAGATTAATAGCAAACAAAATTTAGAGGGATTTGACAATACAAAGGGAATTTAAAATTACTCATTAAAGCCACCACATCGTCTGCGTTGTCCACAGCTCTGCAGCCTCCACGTGACTACTGCTAACATTTTGGCCTGTTTCCTCCCATGTATTTCTATTTTCATATCTTGCACTTTTCACTTGACTGCCTCTCATCATCACCATTTCCTTATACCTTTACTGACGGGCTTGAACAGTGGCATGATGGTTCGTCACAGGACTTTACCGTCGGATAATTTCATTTTCACTTAAGCACCGCTCACTCCTGAGAACGCACAGTTGAGGTGGTACTTTGCGCATCTCTTGAAATCACCTTTGTGTTTTGCCCGTGGGCTGACTTTCTTCCGTGCTTGGCAGGTCACCGATTGTGATTCCCGCGTAATTTTTTCTCCCTCGCCTCAATGATACCTTAGCTTTCACGCCTACCAGTGGTCCTGAAGATGTAGGCTATTGCAGTGGCATTTTTGTTCTTGTTCCTTAAAATCCTGCCTAGAGCAAAACTCTTCCTCAGCCCCGTGAACCTGTGCCTGAAGAAGCTTATGCCAGCCCATGCCTGGTTCAAGCAGGGAAATGCCTACTATTAGTCAAGAAACTCCAGTTATTTGGAAAAGTTCCCTAAAAGTCTGGAATTCAGTTTTCATGCTTGGACATTCCAAGAAATCAGCACCCCGGCAGGCCCCAGGTTTTGCCACCACAAGACTCCTCTCAGATTGCACACCGCTAGAGGTTTGAGCCTATTTTTGTCACAGAGAAAGTAGCACCCCATCTTCCACTGCCACCCCAGAGAGGCGGGGAAGCACAGAGGTCGTGCGCATGGGCTCCAGAGCCTGACTGCCTGGATTCTGGTGGCTCTGCCACTGACCAGCCGTTTGGGCAAGTTAGCTAACCTACCTGGGCCTCTACTCCTGCAAGAAGAAATTATAACAATACTGCCGTGTTGGGTTACTGTGAGGATTGAGTTAACAAATATAAACACGTACCCAGTGTCAGGCACACGGTAGTATTTGCTCAATTTTATTTATTTGTCCAATTCTCTTCATTTGTTTAGCTGTAGTAGGTTCATAGGTGCTCAGTAAACATTGGTGGAGTCGATGAGGATGTAGCATCAGTTACAAGTGGAGCCCTATTAAGCAGGAAGGAGTCATTCTTGTTGGCTTCGCCCACCCCTACCTGAGCTCCAGGATTTAGAGTGGACCAATATCAAAAAAATCTATCAGCAGATACTGAGGTTGATTCGCCGCTGACACTGGAAGAGGCAGTGCACCTCTCTTCAGCTCTTCTCACAACTTTTGGAGGCAGTTAGGGTTAGACCTGGTGACGGTGTTTTGCTAATGCTCATGGTTATGAGTCAGGGATGGAAAAATGGTCCATTCACACAGGATGGCCCCCAGAGCAAAGCCTGTGAAGGGGCAGAGCAAGACCCCAGTGCTCAGCTGGGCACGTGCACGCAGGCCCGTCTCTCCTGTTTCTCTTCTGCAGTGTCCTTCTCAGAGATATCAGTTAGACACACACCAGGGCCTGGAGTGCAGGAACGAGGTGGGGGCTGGTGTTCCCCGCTCATTCCTCCATTCTCACCAGCCCTGCGGAGAAGCCAGACGCCTTTCCTCACCGGCAAGGAAAAACAAGCCAGGCTTGTTAGAAGAAACAGTCGCTCTGTCATCTGCCCGTGCCTCTGTAATCAGGGGGTCGTATCTGTAGCCTTTTACCTCTTCACAGCAAAGGGACTGTTTCCATACCCAGGAGTTTGATTTTCCTGGTGAGGGTCCCGACCTATCACTGGACCCCTCTCATTTCTGTGGACCTCCGATTTTCTGGGTCCATACTTCTTAAATGAAGGCTCCACAAGTTAATTATGTCTTTTTTTTTTTTTTTCAATTTTGTGACCATGTTCAGATGCTAATCTTGAAAAAACAATAACAAAGGGTGAGCATATTCTGGTCCACCTGGATGGCTATCCAAAAACCTAGCCCTATCTTTGAACTTGGAGCCTGAATCTGAGTTGACGTTTGTGTTTAAGATTGTGGTGGTGGTGGGGGGCTTCCCTGGTGGCGCAGTGGTTGAGAGTCCGCCTGCCGATGCAGGGGACACGGGTTCGTGCCCCGGTCCGGGAAGATCCCACATGCCGCGGAGCGGCTGGGCCCGTGAGTCATGGCCGCTGAGCCTGCGCGTCTGGAGCCTGTGCTCCGCAAAGGGAGAGGCCACAACAGTGAGAGGCCCGCGTACCGCACACACACAAAAAAAAAGATTGTGGGGGTGCCAGTCTATTTTAATTGCTTCGGCCTAAAGAAGATATACAGATATTGTTGCTCGTGCCAAGAAATGAAATAACTACAAAACAAGCTAGATGAACAAAACTATCACAGTTTACTTAACCTGGGGAGAAATGGATGTGACGCACAGTGGGTTGATTGAGGATAGGGACCAACAACACGTCAGCTTTGTAAGTCGCAAATGCTGTTACTACACAGTTGTATCATATATCACCTTAAAGTTAATTTGAACTTTATTGATTTGTAGATTTAGAAAAGTTTTAATGTGTTTGGTTTTGCAGTTATATAAGAACAACACCCATAAAGAGTTTATACCAACTTTATATTGGCAAATATTTAAGCAATTTCCTTTCTAAAACATTTTTATTGAAATATAGTTCATTTACAATGTGGTGTTAATTTTAGATGTACAGCAAAGTGTTTCAGTTATACATATACATGTATGTATTCTTTTTGACATTCTCTTCCATTATGGGTTATTACAAGATATTGAGTAGGGTTCCCTGTGCTGTATACCGTAGGTCCTTGTTGGTTATCTATTTTACATATAGTAATGGGTATCTATTAATCCTAAATTCGTAATTTATCCCTCCCCGCCACCTTTCCCCTTCGGTAACCATATTTTTGTTTTCTATGTTTGTGAGTCTATTTCTGTTTTGTAAATAAGTTCATTTGTATCCGTTTTTTTTAGATTCCACATGTAAGCGATATCATGATATTTGTCTTTCTCTGTCTGGCTTATTTCACTTAGTATGATAATCTCTACGTCCGTCCATGTTGCTGCCAATGGCATTATTTCATTTTTTTGGTGGCTGATTAATATTCCATTGTGTATATATACCACATCTTCTTTATCCTTAAGCAGTTTCATTTTAATGATCATTTAAGCTGACACTGAGTGAGGGCTCGTGAAAGCTTTTATTGGTTGTTGCTTTGTTTTTCTATGAAAAGTGTGGAGACTTTATATACAAGGACATATGTTCATCTATGTGTGTATATAAATATGTGAATACTCACATAAACACATACATATCTTCAGAGTCAGGTTTGAGAAATACTGTTCCAGATGATTATCAAATACAGGTGTGTGGCTTCAGGTGAAGAGATAAGAAGGCAGAGAGGAAAGGGGGCAGGGGAGTAAAGTAAAAAGGGTGTGAAGCAAAATGAGAAAGGGGAACAGGCAGGAGGAAGAGTCTGGAAGTTTGATAGAGGAAGTGTTTGAAATATGAAAGTGTAGAGGATGGAAAAGCGTGGATGTTTGACTCTCGTAGATCTGAGTTCAAATTCAAGTATCTGTTCCACTCTTCACAGTTGTTTGCTCCTGGATAAGTTATTTAAACTTGCTGAGTTTTATTTTCATTGGCTATAGACATGGGACGAAATAATAGTATCTACCTCAAGGACTGCTGTGGAAAGTTAATGCAATGATGTATGTAAAGTATAGAGAGTAGGCACTCAGAGAATGCTAGTTTCATCCTGCTTCCCTCTATACTCAGTGGGTTAATCAATAAGGGTTTTTTTCTTTTTCCCCCTGAGCTTATTAAATATAATTGACATATAACATCGTATAAGTTTAAAGTGTTCAATGTGATGATCTGATATATGTATATATTGCAAAATGTTTACCAAAATAAGATTAGTTAACAAACCCTTTACCCCACAAAATTACCATTTTGTTGTGGCTGTTATGGTGAGAACATTAATGTTCTAGTCTTAACTTTCAAGTATACAAGATTGAATACGTTTTTATTAAATGTCTGTAAAGTACAGGAGAAAAAGATATGAATGAGAGGTGATATCACAGGCATTAAAAAAGCCTGAAGTGTCCTCTACCACTGGTAGCTTTCACCTTAAGCCCCGATTGTCTGTATAAAGGAGTCATTTTAAAGTAATCGTCTCGAGTTTTTTTTTTGACTGCACATCTTGCATTATTCTGGGTAAAGTTCTGGCTTCTGTAACAAATATCTAAAGATAATATAACATTTTTGTCTCTCTTGTAATAGTCCAAGTGTAAGCAACCCGAAGTTTAAAATGTTATTTATTTATTTATTATTTTTTGGCTGCACCACTCAGCATGCGGGATCTTAGTTCCCCCACCAGGGAACAAACCTGCGCCCCCTGCGGTGGAAATGCAGCATCTTAACCACTGGACCTCCAGGGAAGTCCCAGCAACCTAAGTTTATATGGTGGCTAAATGGGTTGGGGGTCAAGCTTCCTTGTGACTTGTTGCTCTATCTTTCTGAAACATGGCTTCTAACCTTGAGTCCAAAATGGCTGCTCTAGCTCCCACCATCCTGTCTGCATCCCAGCCAGCAAGAAGAAGGAAAGAGGAAGGGCACACTCCTTTCCTTTTAAGATCATGATCTGAAGGTTGCACATATCACTGTGGTTCATATTCAGTTGGCCTGAGCCATCACATGGCCACATCTAGCTACAAGGGAAGGTGACAAATGTGGTCTTGCGTTTGGTGGCTATATTCCCAGTTAGTACTTGGGGTGTTATCAAATAAGGAGAGAAAAGTATTCTGTGTGTTTGAGGAGGGGGGAGGATTAGCTGTGTCTGATGCACCTTATCATTACCATTTTTGAGTATACACTCTACAGGTGAATTTATGTATATTATGTATATAAAATTGCATAGAAATAAGGGTGTATTAATACACTGCATACATACATTTTTAAACATGCCCAAAAAGAAATTTTAAGAAGACGAGTAAAAATATATTAGAAGTTCTAAGTTTTTCCCTGTAGCCCAAAGGAACATCTTGTTCACTTTGGAGACTACTAGTCTATATAATGCCAATCGGTTACACTTTTTTAAAGCTGAATTGTCTTTTTTTCCCATATTATATACAAAGTTAAAAGCAATGTGGAAATACTGAGAAAATGTAAATATGCCCTGTTTTAAGCCTTACTTTATTTATCTCTTTAAGAAAGATGTTTTGAGCATCAGCTATGTTCAGTCACTGTGTTAAATGCTGGGGATCAGAGATGCACTCTCTGTGCCTAATGCATTCTTGGGGTAGTAAGAGAGAGGAGAGATTATTATAATCCAGTGTAGTAAGGGCTATCTTTGAGGTTTAAAGGCTCAGCACGAGAGTGAGGGGTTGGCAGGAGCTTCATAAAGGGAACAGTGTTGAGCTAGGTGAGTCTTGAGTGAGTTTGACTACAAGAGGAGGGGCAGAAGTATGTCCCTAGGAGGCTGAATAGATTGATGAAAGTAGAAGGCATGCAATAGCCCACAATTTTCCCTCATTTAGGGGCCTGAGTCCCAGCTACAGACTCCATCTCAAGCAAGCCCTGGGGCAGTGCATTTCAATGTGCCTTTTTGCATCTCCTTTCTTGGTCCTGCCTCCATCCCCTTTCCCATCCCAGGCATGGTGTGGCCTTATGGTGACCACATCTATGCTCCACCAAGACCTGTGTTCTCAGAGAATGCTCAGTGCTCCAAATTATCCTTTCTGCCCTCGTTAAAAGCCAGTTTACTTCCAGGCCATCAATCTCAGCGAGAGGCCACTAAGGTGTAAGCAACATGCAGCAACTGGACCGTCATCTCTCTGGCATTTTATTAGTGTCCTTGAAAGGTAATGCCATCCATCACAGGGATGAATTCTTACAATGTAGCCTATTGCAGTCATTTGAAAGCATTTTGGGGACAGTCAGAGATTGCCTCAAGAACCTAGAATCTCACCTTTATTTAGCCTTCACCAGCCTCCAAAACCCATTTCCCTGTATTTACCTCATGGTAGAACGTCTTCCTGTTTCCTCACATGCTCCTGGCCCTTGTAATTTGTTCAGGTGCTTGGAACCTACCAGACCGGAGGACAAACCCACTGTAAAAATCCAAGATGGAGCTAGGAAAATGTGCAGAGACTCCTAAGAGTGTTGAGATGTCCCAGGGCGAAGCAAAGCTCTGCAAACCATCATCCGTTTTATGACATTTCCCTGCCCTGATTTAAAGTGATGTGAGGGATTTATGTTGTCATTGACCTTACAGGTCCCTAGTGCTTAGGGAGCACTTTTCCTTTTCAGCTGGGCAGGTGTGAGCAGAGAAGAAGGGAAAGTGCAGAAGGACCATATTATACTTTCTGGGTGCTTTACAACAAGAGTTAACCTGAAAAGTTTCCATCATAGGACATCCCATGTGATGGGAGCTGGACGGACAAGCCACAGACCTCTGTCTTCTTCCAGGCAGGTCATAAGCTTGTACTTCCCTGTCTTCTTTGAGGTGAGATGTGGCCATGTAACTTGCTTGGGTTAGTAAAAGATGAGTAGAAATGCCACGTCACTTCCAGGAGGAAGCTTTTTTTCCCCCTCCATGTTCAATAGTGCATTTTATTGTTGTAATTTCCCTGCTATTTAAAAAAATATTATTATTAGTGATCCAAGTAACTTTTTTTTTTTTTTTTTTTTTGCGGTACGCGGGCCTCTCACTGCCGTGGCCTCTCCCGTTGCGGAGCACAGGCTCCGGACGCGCAGGCTCAGCGGCCATGGCTCACGGGCCCAGCCGCTCCGCGGCATGTGGGATCCTCCCAGACCGGGGCACGAACCCGTGTCCCCCGCATTGGCAGGCGGACCCTCAACCACTGCGTCACCAGGGAAGCCCCCAAGTAACTTTTGAATACAATACTTTCAGACTCAGGGTAAAAAGAACTATAAACAAATTCTAAACTGTATTTAGTAGGTCTGATGTTCACAGTGGTATAGGTTAGCAATTTTAAAACGACTTTCTGTGTGATCTAGGAGTAAATGAATGAGTAAATATATTGAGAATAATGAGAACTGGGTTTTTCACTGTTAGAGAAGGGACTTATAAATATGGAAAGGAGAACGACTAGAATGTACAGATACATATGGATATAGATATAAACGTAGAGGTACTTATATATGTATGTGTACGTTCTTTTTTTTTTTCTCCTAGCTCTGTCTGCTAAAAGGGCCGTTGTAACAATGAACACACTTTGTTCTCAGATCTTGGTTTCTAAAAACCATTCCTCACTTAAAGGTCCCAGAGATCCTTAGAGAAATGGCTGGTCCTCTAAGGAGAATGCACCAGGGCAGAGGCAGGCCAGGAGGAAGCTTTACGAGCCTGTGTACTAACTGGACCTTTGCTTCTCTCTTCTGTAACGATGGCGGAAACTCAGCTTAAGGCAGAACATCTGTCAGCCTGGGACCTTGAGTGACTACAATGAACAGGGTCCCCCTGCAAACTCTCATAGAACAGGAAACCTGGACTAGAAATAAGCTTTTGTTGTGTGAAGCCACTAAGATTTGGAGGTAGCTACTGCAGCATGACCTGGCTTATCTGATGTACCTGTGTTGTTGCACATATTACTCGGTAAATTTTTGTGTTAGTTTTAAATCTCTTGGTTTCAAGTAATGGAAATCAACTTGAATTAACAAACATTAAAAGAGAGCTATGATATGGGATTCAGGGCATGTCCTAGAATCCATAAGCAGGAATGTAGCTAGGCCTCAGGAAGGCAGCAGTACCAGGAGTCTCAGAGACTGAAAATTCTCCCCCATATCTATATGAATAGAACCCCACAATTGTAGCTGGGCACATGGACACCCAGAATAAAAATTGCATTTTCTAGACATCCTTGCAGCTCAGTGAAACTAACTTCTAACTAATGAGTAGAAGTGATATTCACCTTTGGGGCTCTTTGAAGAGGAAGGACATGTCCCATTTTGCTACTTTCTCTCTTCCTACTGGTTGGAATGCCAATGCAATGGAGCAGCCATTTTGAACCATGAGTGGAAATCCATATTGAGGATGGATAAGTAACTAGATAAAAGAGTGAGTCTCCCACATCATTTAGATCCCACCTGAGGCCTGGAATGCCTATTCAGTTTTGTTTTGTTTTGTTTTTGTGAGAGAGAAATAAACTTCTATCTCTTTTAAACCACTATATATTTCAACTCTTTTATAGAACAGCCTAACCTGTACCTTTGTTAACACACTGTGATCTGGAAAGATGCCTGCACATTCTCTCTGTCTTTCCTGTGCTTCTTTCTGTTCCCCTCTGTGTGTCTGCTTCATTCTTTTTCTGTGGATCAGTTTTCTCTGCTTTCTAGTCTCTTTATAGAAATCATGGCTTCCTCCAAGATGTACCATGTTTATTTAGGGAACAAACATTGAACAACAATTCTGTGCTGAGAATTGTGATTAGCACTAACAATAAATAGAACAGGTCCTTTATTCATGGAGCTTACAGACTAGAGGGAACAGAGAGTAGAGGTTGAAATAAACATGAAACAGAGACAGAGTATGAGTATCATGGCATTTGTAAATGTAAAAGAACTTTATTAAGGCTGAAGTAAAGAGAGATGATGAAAATGGAAACATAGGCAGAGTCTAGAATAAGGAAGCTTACAAGCTGTATTAAGGACTTTGGCATAATATAGAACAGTTATTTCCAGAGTGGAGAAGATCCACTGGGGTATGGGAAAAAAATATTAGAACTATCACCTGTATTTTTTTTTTGCTGTTCTAATCCATCATTTATTTTTTTATCTGTATTGTATCTCATTCTTTTAAAATTTCTCTGAGTCTTTATAATGTATATAATTGATTAGTACAATAGCACATATTTATAACTTATATATAATTAATCAGGGAAGGGTTTGAAGCCACAGGTGGCATGATCAAGTCTGCCATTTAGAAAGGATACCAAGGCTGCAGTGTTGAAAAACAGTTTTGGTGTAAAGCAAGATTATAGGCAGGGAGACGGATCAGGAAGCTGCAGCAGAAGGGCTGAGAGATTACGAAGGCTTAAACTGGTTGGTAGCCGGGCACTCTGGAGAAATACTTTTAGGATCTGGTGACTTATTGACTGTGGGCCTGGAGGAGAGAGAGAAACAAAAGATGGTACTGAGGATTCTGCTCTTGGTATCAGGATGAATGGTGGGCCTGTTTACTGCAATTCTAGGCAAGATAAGGTCAGAAATTGTTCTTAAATTGGGGGCCATGTAAGTTATTGGTGAAAATGACTGAATGCGTGAGAGTTCCAGTGTGAGATTGTGGGCCACAATGCAGTGTGCTAAGGGCTGAATAAAGGTGAGGAAATAGAAACCCCCTACTTTGGATAACTTACTCAAGACGTTTAGTTGTGAATGTGATGATAGAGGGAACAGGGGCGATTTTTCTTTGTTTTTCAGGTGGGAAATGTTCTCTTTCACCTCGTAAGGAATCTATTCTCTCCCCTTTATTCTCTCAGACACACACCCGTCTTCTTCATTCTCTTCACCATTCCTTGTCCCATTCCTCTGTTACTTTAAGAAAAGCACTCAGTTTTACTCAGTTAAAAACTAATTCTAATCGTAGATGGCACATGTAAAAGTAGTGATGGTGATGGAGCTGCAGAAAGGAGAAAGAAGTTTCTAGGTAGTATTAGATAAGGAAGCAAGGCAGATAATCGCTAAGACCTTTGGGAGTTCCCAGAAGCTTCCTTCAGACACACCTAAGATTTCTGTCTGCTCATCCTTTTTCTAGTTGGCTCTGAAAATCGTTAAATATCATTTGCTATTTTTAAAAATTGTCTTGCTTAATATCATGGCAGTGGTGTCTGGGGCTTTTTTGTTTTGTTTTACCTTTTTTTTTTTCTTTCTAGTATTTTGGCCCCGTGAAGGCTTTTGAGGGCCAATCTAGGAAGTAAACTCCAGTAACAATCTCCTCCCTAAGGGAAAAAAACATTTCCAGGTGTTGCTTTATAGAAGCCAACTTGAGGAGTTTGAGTTCTCGGCTTGCTAGGCCTTTGGGGGCACAGAGGGGCCCACTGAGGGTACGGCGCCTTCCTTGGTTTCTTCTGGGCCGGAAGTGACCCTGACTCGTGGGGAGAGGAGGAGAGGGCCACTCCTTTAACCAAGAACATTTGTTAAACGTGCACCCAGGCTCAGGCCCATCTTTGCACAGGAAGATAGACATGAAGACGATGGACCCATGTGGGAAGTTCAGGTTAAATCCGGGGAGGCCCCTGGGGGCCCAAGCAGCCCTACCGGCGGGCAAAATGCTTGCCCGGCCCAACGCTGGCCTCCACTGGACAGTTCTAACATCCCGTGACCTCCCTCTGCCCTCAGCCTTGAAACTGGGTCGAGCTGGGCAGAGGCTCAAAGCCTCCCCCGACGCCCCTCCTGATCAAATGCGGCCCATAAACAACGTCCTGTGGGTCCTTCCCTCTTCCCCGCCGCCCTTGCCTCCGCCGCTGTCTCTACCACTCCCCAACCCCCCAAGACCTGGGTCTGCGCCCCAGGCCGGCTAATCTCACCGCAGAGGAGAAAGAGCGAAACCGCGCGAGCGGTGGGCGCGGCGCGGCCGGGCGCCCCTCCCCGTCTCTCCCCGGCGTCCTTCCCGCTCCCGGGCGTTTGTATAGTTGACACCTGCAGCACGGGCGGCCGCCGGGGCTTGCCGACACAAGGCGCTGGTACCTGAGCCCTTGACTGGTAATGCACCATAAACAGCTCCTTTCAGCCCCTTTCAGAGCGGGAGCGCGGAGGTCACCGTGTCGACAAACCCCTCTGCGTCCGCCCCGTCTCCCGGGCCCCGGATGCCCGGGCCTCCAGCCGCAGAGCCCGCCGGTCCGTGGGAATCGCAACACTTGTGCCGCGGCTCGGCCGGCGGGGCGGGCGGGGGAGGGAGACCACCCGGCCCTCCCCTGGCCCGGCCTCCCCAGCCCTCCCCACGCTCGTTCACAGAGCGCAGCGAGTGGAACGAATGGGTGCCGGCGTCCTCGGACGCTCGCGGAAACCAAATGACGAGGCGGGAGGGGCTCCTGCCCAGCGGCCGACGCCTACTCCCCCCCCGCGAAAGGTACCCAGTGTGCATCCGGTTGGACTGGGCCTACCCCCCCACCCGCCCCCGCTGCAGGTCTTGCGCGTCCGGCAGCCAAAGGCCTGGATCCCCGTGGCGCGATCCCTTTGGGGGGGTTGGAGGGTGAGGGTGGTACCTGTGACTCCGGTGGCCTAGAGTATGCGGCCCAGGCTGATGCTGTCCACTGACGTGCGTTTTTGGGGCCAGCTCGGGCGCCCGAGCCCTGTTGCAAAGGGAGTGTCACTGGCCGCGGTGGCGAAGCAACCATTCGCCATCTCCCAGGCCCAACTTTGCGCCCTGAGCTTAGCGCACGCGGCGCTGAGACGCAAAGGCGGATAAAGGGGTCAGGTGTCTCCAGTGTTTCCCCAAAACATTGTCCGATATTTCTCCGAAATGGGAATGGGGTGGAGGATGACATGTCACGGAGAGGACACTCACTCGCAAGACAGCTAGGGCCACCTGTCTTGCCAAACAAGTTTCCATCTCCCCGGCTGGCGATGGGGACAGAGAGGCGGGAAGGGGTCGCAAGCACCCGAGAGCTGCTCGAGGCCGGGGACCAACGGCGCCCCTGGCCAAGGTCACCCAAGCCCGGCGAGCGAGGCGCCCAGCGAGCGAGGCTTCCGCCGCCTGGAGAGCCTGCGGGAGGGCAGAGGGACGGCGGCGGCGCGGGAGGAAGCGTGCGGCCCGAGGCCGGTGCTCTGGCCCCGGGCGCCCTCTCCCGGGGCCGCCGGGAACCGGGATTACCTGGGGAGCCTGGCTTTGTCGGCCGCGCTGGCTGTCCGCGGCTCCAGAACTAATTAAACGCCTCTTTTGGCGGAGGGAAGCCTCGCGTCCGGCTGGGGTGGGGGCGGCCTGTGGGCACGGGAATAATCAGCCCCATTCTTGCGCTTCCACAAAACCCGCGGCGCAGCGAGAAGTGAACAGCGGCCGCCTGAATGGCAGTTTCAAAAGGCGACACCTGCAAGCGCGGCCGGTTGTGAATTGAATGGAGTCAAACGCGGCTGCCGCTCGTACCTGAGCCGCGAGCTATTAGTGTCAGGCGCGCCCGGTCGCCGGGCAGGGAAGCGCGCGGCCCGGCCTCCCGAGCTGAATGCTACAAGCTGCGGCGCGGCCGCTCCATGGGAATGTCGCCACTTGTGCTGCTCGCGGTCGGGAGGGGGTGCGCCGCCCTTTCAGAGACAGACACAATTAGGCAAAATGTTCAATGAACATTATAAATGATGTGCGATCGCTCTGCAGATTGCCTGGTAAATCAAATTATATGGTCGCTCGCGGGCGATTTCCATGTGCTTTTAAAACTTAAACAGGTATTCGCTGATTAAAAAAAAAGCCCGACTCAGGGATTCCGGAAAATACTGCTGAAAGACTTGGTGTTGAATATTCACACGTCCCCTTTGTTAGAGATTGACTTCACAATGGGCTTAGGGAGGGGGCGCGTTTGCCTGAGACACATTTTTTACTGTCTTACATACTGCAGAGGAAGGCACCAGAAGTTCGCATCTATTACAACTCACAATTACAGTGGGACCCTCTTTTTCTTTTAAGACTAAAATTCTTATAATGAATGACTTGAAAGCTACTGTCATTCTAATCAGATGGAAGAAACATTCTAATCAGATGGAAGCTGGCCCGGTGCGCTTGGGGAGGGTGGGGAGAGACCCACGCTTCTCCCTGGCACTGAGTGCTAACTCAGGAGGGAGCTGGCTGGGGGGAAGCCGGGGCTCCGCGCTCCGCAAAGCCCAGTATCTGGGCCTGGGGCGCAGCTGGAGGCTCTCTGGCTACGCTCCGGGACGAGCAGCGCGCCGGGCGAGCAGAAGAGAGCCGGGCCCTGTGCAGTGCGCCCAGGGCGGCTCCAGCAGCGGCAACGGAACGGGCATCCCGGACACCCCGGGCACCCTCGCTCCGTCCCAGCGCTCTGCGGCTGGCGACTCTGGAGAAGGGGCAGCTGGAGGCGCCCAGATTGCACGGACCCCCGCCGAGGCCGGGAGCCACGCCGCAGGCGAGGGGCTGTCACCGAGGAAGAGTTGAGTCGATTTTAGCTTCTGAAAAAGGAGGCAAGGAAGCGGCAGCAATACGCTGCCTCACGTCCCTGCCGACTTCCCTCTCATTTTCGATTTTCTACTCTTTTGGTTTTCAGATAATTGGGCCAGAGGGAGGGGTGCACAACCCGGAAGCTGGTGACAGTTGGCAAATATGTGTATGTATCTTGCTGGGGAAGGACCAGCAGAAAGGAGACTGGAAATCTGGCTTTTTTGGTTCGTCTTTGTCACTGTGTTATCTTGGGCAAGTAGCTTAATCTCGGGCTCAGCTTCCTCATCTGTGAAGTGGGAATAGTGTTACCAATGTCCGAAAGGTTTGCCTTACAGGATTTGTATTACTTTAGTTGGGAAGGGCAGTCTTTTTTTTTTTTTTTTTTTTGCGGTACGCGGGCCTCTCACTGTTGTGGCCTCTCTCGTTGTGGAGCACAGGCTCCGGACGCGCAGGCTCAGCGGCCATGGCTCACGGGCCCAGCCGCTCCGCGGCATATGGGATCTTCCCGGACCAGGGCACGAACCCGTGTCCCCTGCATCGGCAGTCGGACTCTCAACCACTGCGCCACCAGGGAAGCCCGGGAAGGGCAGTCTTTATGGTGGGTTGTTATTGTTTGTTTGTTCGCCTTAGAGTCAAGAGCTATACACAAACCCCAGGCATAAAACGCTCTTAGAAGCACAAATCTCAGAAAACCAGAGTCCTGAGCCCTTGTGCTCGTCACACATCTCCCCTCCCTGTGCTGGCACAGGAGTCACTACTTGCTGGGACAGGAGGCAAAGAAGGCTTTTGCCAACTGCTTCTCTGTAAGAAGAGGTGCTGAGAGTGACAAGAGCAGAGCTCAGACAACGTGCAGCCCATCTGGCAGCGCGCGCGCGCGTGTGTTTGTATATGTGTGGGTGTGGGGTGGTTTGCGTGGGCGCCTGTGTTCGGAAGGGGTAGGTCTCCAATAAACGGACCATTTTCATCTCTCGTTGTCAAAAGCTTTTCTGCTGACCACTCCATGAAGAGCCATTTATGAAGCTCATTTCAAGAATTAAGAAGGCATGTTTCATTGAGAAAGAGCATGTCTTTATTGTAGTTCTGGGTGTGAGAGTTCCGGAATGGGGAAGGTAAGGGGATCCCAGAAGAGCCAGGTGCGCTGGCCTTGGTGCTGAAGGTAACGGCCAGGCCTCCGGAGGCAGCCTCCCTCCGATCAAGGGCCATTGTCAGGGGCTGCTCAAAGAAACGTGTCCACACCCTCTTAATACCTCCCTTTCAGATGTGAGCTTCTTTTGTGTGTGTGTGTGTGTGTGTGTGTGTGTGTGTGTGTGTGTGTGCATCTGTAAAATGGGAATCGCATGTTAACGTACAGTGACTGGAACATAAACAGGAGCTCAATAAATTTTAGTTAATACATTTCAGTTAATTGAATGAACATTTGGACACCTTTCTCTCAGCCCCTTCTATGAGTTACTCATTAAATTCAGTGTGGGAAGTTTTTGCTAAGTAATAGTCTTAAGATGTCTCAAAGGTATATGAATTCTTTCTAGCTTTTTTTGCACTGGATTTAATTATTATTGTGGGAAAGTTTGGACAGAGAGCAATTTTTTTTTTTTCAGAGAGCAAAATTTATCAAAGCCAAAACTTGTTCACCCAACACTCTACTTTCGAATGGTAATTCGGTTCTGTACTATCTCTGGGCCCAGAATATAGTGATTCCATCTCAGGAAAAGAGATGACAGCTGGGACAGAGTGATCTTAGAAAGGTACCTGTGGCTTTAACTAATGAATTTTTTCTGAAGTCTCTGAAGAAACTCACTTTGTACTGAGTTAAACCAGCGATTAAGGCTTCATGCATGTCATTTTGTGGGGAATATTTTCCTTGGGCTAAAACATGGTCAGAAAACTAAGAACCAATATTTCTGTTCACTTTTCTGTCACAAGATCTATTCAACCATTAAAAATCAATTTCTACAACCTGCTCATTCAAAACAGATATCAAGTAGCATGTGCAAGTATGTACACTTTAATAAGATAAGAAAATAAGCAAATGTGAATATTTGGGGTAAAAGTAGGAAAAATAAGATGTAATTGGGATTAAGTTCTGTATACTTGCTATAGGTGGTCTCAAGTTTTGGCTCCAAACTTCCCAGCAGCCAATACAAAGAAGAAATGCAATCAATTTCATGGTTCACAGAAAAACAACTATTTAAGATACTGACACCTGAGAGAATTTCTTCCATGTGTCCCCATAAAATGATGATGTCTTGAATGGTGACCTCAGCAATGTCCCTACAGCAGGTAGATCTGGGCTGTGAGGGCTGGCTTCTCTTTGTGTTGCTCAGTGTAGCCCTGCACTGTCCCCTTTGTCTGAGTAAGGATAAAAGTGCTGAGAAAGGGACCCAGCAAATGCCATGCTTACGCACACTTTTAATGGGATGTTGGCAAACCATCCTGGGAGTCCTTACGGTACAGTTGTTGCAGCTTCTGAAAGATTTGCAAAAATACTCTGGGCACCCAGCCTGGCAGCTAAGGTAAGATCAATAGCAGGGCTGCCCTTGGAAAAGAGATGTTTGTGCTGGAACCCTCAAAGCCGTCTCTGGCTTCCAGCTTTAGTGCCTATAAAAATAATCTGTTTAGGGGCTTCCTTGGTGGCGCAGTGGTTGAGAGTCCACCTGCCGATGCAAAGGACGCGGGTTCGTGCCCCAGTCCGGGAGGATCCCACATGCCGTGGAGCGGCTGGGCCCGTGAGCCATGGCCGCTGTGCGTGCGCGTCCAGAGCCTGTGCCCCGCAACGGGAGAGGCCACAGCAGTGAGAGGCCTGCGTACCGCAAAAAAAAAAAATAATAATAATAATCCTTTTAAACTTCATATTCCTAGGCCCCTGAGATTCTGATTTAGTAGGTCTGGGTAGCCTCAGATATGCATAAGATCTGAGGCTACCCAAACCTACTAAATATGTGTGTGCATGTGTGTGCATGTGTGTGTGTGTGTATGTATGTATGTGTGTGTGTGTGTGTATATATATATATATATATTTACAGTCACTCCAGGTATGCAGTGAGATCACCAAAATCATTTTCGTTTCCTCTGGGATGGAGTTAAACTACACTTCCCACCCTCTCCCACAGCTGTGTGGGACTGGGTAATTGAGTCGTGACCAATAGAATGTCAGCAAAATGATGTACTTCTAGCACTGGTACTTAAAACCACTCTTTTTTTTTTTTTTTTTTTTTTTTGGCTGTGCCACTTGGCTTGTGGGATCTTAGTTCCCTGACCAGGGATTGAACCCAGACCCACGGCAGTGAAAGAGTGGAGTCCTAACCACTGGACCGCCAAGGAATTCCCCTAAAACCACTCTTGAATCCTCTGTGTGGGCTTTCCCCTATCTTGTTATCTGCCGGCTGGATACAGAGGGCCTGGTAGAGGACCCTGTGGCCCTGGGTGACAGCAGAGACATTAGGTGGAAAGAACCACGGCCGCTGGGTGGGAAGACCATCATTCACAACATGCTAACACACACTGAACTATGAAATGAGCAATAACTACATCTTCATGCTGTTAAGCCACTGAGCTTGGGGCACTGTTTATTACATCTTCTAGCTTTACTTGCCCTAATATACCAGGTTGCTTCTAAAACTGTCCCATAACCACATTTGGAGAAACACTACCCTAAACAAAACTATGGAGAAGCAAATCATTCAGCCTTCTGGTGACAATTCATTAGCTTATAAGAATGACTCGAATGGTAAAGGCTCCCAGGTATAGTCCAGGTGAATGCAAGACTTGGGATAAGTGCCTCTCTACTTACATTCTATAAATGTTGTTGCCTCATAATATATACTTGGAAGTCATGATTATTATGTTTCCTGAATATTTCCTTCTTCTTTCTCTCTCATCTTTGATCCTGTCACCACTGCGGGAGAAAGATGAGTCTCAGGAAAAGGGGAAGAAAGAGCACTCACGTCTGGAGACAGTCTGTTATGGGGCACACGCTATACTTAATACTTGCCATGCATCATCACATTTATGCTCACACATCTTCCTTCAAATTTGACATTCATATTCTCATTTTCCATTGAAAACGCTAAAACTTTGTTGGAATTGTTGCTCTAAGCATTTAGAAACTCACAGGTAAGCTTATAGCTCTGCTCTTTTAAGGAATCTTGCTGGGTGACCAAAGTACCCCTGAGCTGTGCATCTCAGTGGGAAGATAAAAGTGCGTGAACTCAAGGTTAGTGGCATCCATGGACTTGCAGCCGCGATTTAGGGAAATCAACAGATCAGCTGACCCAGTTCTGGGAGGAGCTATTCTAAATGGGCCTAAGATGAGTCTGTTTGGATTTCATAACTTCCTTGAACTCTGATCCTGGAAAAGGGACATGTTTTGTATAAAGAGCCTTAGGAAGGCATTATTTTTGGCTCTTGAAAATCCATTTCTAGAGATCATTTCTAAGGAAATAATTTGAAATCGGCTGTACAGAAAAAGCTCTGCCATGATACTGCCTATAGATAGAAAAAGAGGAAATTACCTAAATATTGTTCAAGTTGATATGTCCTTTAATGATGCACCATTAAGTGAGATACATGGTCATTAAAATAATTAGATGAAGGTTTGTAAGAACTTTGAAAATGCTTACAGGATAATGTTAAGTGAAAGATATTAAAATATAGATTTGAATAAATCTGGCTATCTGTCATGAAAAATAAAAACATCAAAAACTAGTCATGGAGGAAAGATTGGAAAGAAATGTACCAAAGTATTAACAGTATTTGCTTTGGGAGAAAGAATTTAGAGGTGATTTTTTTCCCACTTATTTGAAGTTTTTCAAATGTTCTTTTATGCTTATGAATATGTTTTATAATGGAAATTCATAAAGTAAGAAAATTTCAAATGCAAGGAATTTGTTTTTAGGGAAATAGTTCAGAATTTACATTTCAAACTTTTCTTCTTAAAAGTGTGAAACATGGCATACAGACAGAAAAATGTGTAAAATACACAACTCAAGGATTTAGCACGACATGCACCCATGTGATCGCCACCAAGGTGAAGAAATAGAGCATGGCCAGTCCCCCAGAAGCCCCTCTCATGTCCACTCCCAATCACCAACCCCTTCCTAACGCCCAGGAGTAATGAATATTAAACTTCTGCGGTAACTACTTCCTTTTCTTTAGAATTCTGTCTCCTAAGTCTGAATCCTTAAATGCTATGATTTCAGCTGCTTTTTGACGTTATGTAAATGGAATCAGAGAACATTCCTTTGCACCTGCTTTCTTTTGTTTTCAACACGATGAGTGTGCGCATCGTCCACTGTGCTGCGTTCATTGCTCCGTAGTATTGCATTGTATGAATACACTGCTCTTTATAGCATTCTCCTATAGACGGTTCCAGTTTGGACTGTTAGGAATAACGCTGCTATGAGCACTCTTGTACATGTCTCTTCGTGCACATGGGCAGACATTTCTTTGAGTGTAAACCTAGAAATGGAACTTTTGGACCATGGGGTATGCGTATCTTTAACTTCAGGCGGTAACTCCAAACTATTTTTCACAGTGGTTCTAACAGTTTATACTCCCAGGAGCAGGAAGCACGTGCTTTAACTCTTTCTGAAGTGGGAGCGTATGGTCCATAAGAGGAGATTCCAGGGAATTTGTTTTCAGTCCCTTCCTTCCCAGGGACAGACTGGGGAGAGCCTCTGTATCAGATTGTGGAGTCTCCAAGGCCCACCGTGGATGCCTCCATTGCTATATACTCGGCAGACCAGAATCTAAGCTGACCTCGAAGTAAACCTACCAATACAGTGAAAAAAATCTTCAACTCATAGAGCTGAAAGGCACTCAGAAATCACACTGGGGTGAAAGGAGTTAGATACTGAGCTGTAAAGTTCAGCATCTAAATGGATCACACAAATGAAATCGTTTTCAGTAGTTCTCAACCTGGGGCCTTTGGGAAGCCATAGAGGTGATAATGGGGCTTCACCAAGTATTTTAAATATTAAATAAAAACTTAGAGAAGCCAACCATTTATTGAGGATTGGACTGGGCAGGATTTCTAAAGCTTCCTGGCTTTGCTTTCACCTGGAATTCACTGAAATCATAGTGGGAGCCCTGGCTACTTCATGCTCATTACAAGCTTTGGTTGGAAGTCATATGTTTCTCTGACGAATAAAAATAGAGAAAAACTAATTCATGCATAATCTCTTAAACCCTGGGGCCATGAGGTCTGTGGTGATGAAGAGGTTGGGAAGCATGGAAGGGGTGATCAGGCAGAACACGGGTGCCCTTGGCAACCCCTGAACACGCCACAACCGCGGGCTCCAGTAACTCCTTGGCCATCCTTACTTCCTGGAGCGGGTTCACGTGGAGGTTCGCACGCGTGACGACGATTTCTACCTATACTTGCAGGGCATAGGGTCTTAGCATTTGGCTGGCATGTTCCATCGGAGTACGAGAGAAGTCACGGAGATAGCGCGCACCACCTCTCTCGGAAATACATCTTGGGAGGGAGAATGGATGTCGCCAGATGACGAGTGGGAAGTCTCTGTCTTCATTCTCTGCGGCTGTCATTCAAATCACCACAAACTTGGTGGCTCAAAACAATACAGATTTACTGTCTTACAATCTGTAGGTTGAAAGTCTGACGCAGGTCTCACTGGACTAAATCGAGGTGTCAGCAGGGTGCATTCCTTCCGGAGGCTCCACGGGGGAATCCGTTTCCTTGCCTCTTCCGGCTTCTGGAGGCTCCCACGTTCCTTGGCTTGTTGCCCTCGTTCCTCCATCTTCAAAGCCAGTGACATGGCAGCTCTCTGGCCATTTTTTCCATTGTCACACTTCCTTCTGCCTCCTTTTTCCATGTTTAAGAACCCTGTGGTCACGTGGGGCCCTCTAGTATCATCTCTTTTTTTTTTTTTTTTTAATTTTTTTTGGAGTATAGTTGCTTTACAATGTTGTGTGAGTTTCTGCTGTACAGCAAAGTGAATCAGCTATACGTATACATATATCCCCTCTGTTTTGGATTTCCTTCCCATTTAGGTCACCACAGAGCAGTGAGTAGAGGTCCCTGTGCTATACAGTATGTTCTCATTAGTTATCTATTTTATACATAGTATCAATAGTATATATGTGTCAATCCCAATCTCCCAATTCATCCCACCACCACCCCTTTCCCCCTTGGTATCCATACGTTTGTTCTCTACATCTGTGTCTCTATTTCTGCTTTGCAAATAAGATCATCTATACCACTTTTCTAGATTCCACATATACGATATTTGTTTTTCTCTTTCTGACTTACTTCACTCTATATGACAGTCTCTAGGTCCATCCACATCTCTGCAGATGACCCAATTTCGTTCCTTTTTATGGCTGGGTAATATTCCATTGTATATATGTACTACATCTTCTTTTCCATTCCTCTGTTGATGGACATTTAGGTTGCTTCCATGTCCTGACTATTGTAAATAGTGCTGCAATGAACATTGGGGTGCATGTGTCTTTTTGAATTATGGTTTTCTCAGGGTATATGCCCAGTAGTGGGATTGCCGGGTCATATGGTAGTTCTATTTTTAGTTTTTTAAGGAACCTCCGTACTGTTCTCCATAGTGGCTGTATCAATTTACATTCCCACCAACAGTGCAAGAGGTTCCCTTTTCTCCACACCCTCTCCAGCATTTGTTGTCTCGTCTCTCTGTCTTAAGGTCAGCTGATTATCAGCCCTAATT
Organism: Aethalodelphis obliquidens; assembly: GCF_003676395.1. NCBI lineage: Eukaryota > Metazoa > Chordata > Mammalia > Artiodactyla > Delphinidae > Aethalodelphis > Aethalodelphis obliquidens. The sequence goes on along the minus strand of NW_020837967.1, from coordinate 14,789,521 downwards.
CCATCTGCTACCTTAGCCGCCCTCCACTGTGGAACAGGGGGTGCCCTTCGCAGGGACTAGGGTGTGGGTGTTCTCAAAGGACTGCTTTTCTGCCTACTGCAGACCCTTCCTCACACATGCTTGATTGCCATGCCCTGGGACTCCAATGGGGAGGAGGCCCTGGGTGGAGGTGAGAAAGTATAGGAGGCTGATTGGGAAAGTATAAAAACAGCTGCCTCTCTGCTTCCCCCAGGTGAGGCAGAGGTGCAGGAAGGTGAGTGAGAAATGACGTGACTGTGCATTGCGATCCTGGAAGGGACATCCCTGGGTTTACTGAAATATCTATCGACTCCCCCGGTGTTTTCAGGCCACTCCCTGACTTGTTGCTGAGACACTGATGTGCTGGGGAGTCGTATGGTTGAGCCCACTTCGCCTGCGTCTCAGGAGACATTTTGTCTGGATTTTTTCCCGGCGGTGGAGGGACTAGAAATAGCAGACGGAGGGACCAAAACTACTAGAAATTAACGGGGTCATAACAGCTCCTGCGAAACTGCTAAGTGCCAGACATCAGGCATCAGCCCTTTATAGGCTCTGTCTTAATCTTTGCAAAAGTGGACATCATCTATTATTACACCGATTTAGAGATGACGAAAAGAGGGTTGTAGGCCGTGTCCTTGGCCATCATGCCCCCGCAGGCAGGACCACGCGGGGCGGGAAGAAGAGCTGGGCACATCCGGGTCTTTTCCGGAGAATGCTTGTCACTCTGAAGGAAGCTTTGGGCTTGCGCTTTCTGAGCTTTTGCTAAGCATCGTGGACCGCACTTGGCAGTCTGTACCTTCTCCCTGGCAGCCTGGCAAATGGAAGCGAGAAGTCGTTACTTTTTTTTTTAATTTATTATTTTTTATTTGTTTATTTATGGCTGCATTGGGTCTTCGTTGCTGCATGCGGGCGCTCTCTAGTTGTGGTGAGCGGGGGTTACTATTCGTTGTGGTGTGCGGGCTTCTCACTGCGGTGGCTTCTCTTGTTGCAGAGCACGGGCTCTAGAGGGCAGGCACAGTAGTTGTGGAGCACGGGCCCAGCTGCCCCACGGCATGTGGGATCTTCCCGGACCAGGGCTCGAACCCGTGTCCCCTGCATCGGCAGGCGGACTCTCAATCACTGCGCCACCAGGGAAGCCCTCGTTACATTTCTAATTGAGTGGATTAAACATGCCAGTTCCCAGCAGCGGATGGCAGACTGGCCCTAGGTGCCACCTGGCCCAATGAGGCCACAGCGCGGCTGAGAGGGGCGGGGGTCGGGGGTGGCCAAGGGATTTAGGTCTCCTTTGTCCCCAAACTGCCTTGTTTGGGTGGGGCTGCATCTGTTCTGGGGGATGGCTATCCTGTAATGAGGCTTGCGGTGTTGCCGTTTCTGTTCCCTGGCCTCGTTGGCATGGGACCAGCCTTTCCAGGATGGGTGTGAGCCTGGTGCCCTCTTTATGGAGGAGGCAGGTCAGAGCCCTGGAGCCTGGCTTTCCAGACCTTCATTCTGACGCAGCTTTATTTCACTGTGGTTCTCACTGATCTCTCCTGCTGGAACCCCCACACGTCCAAGGTAAGATGCCTAGCTGCCGCCCACCCCGGCATCTAAGTCTGTGCTGTTCCACAGTTCAAATTATTTCCTGTGTGTTACTGTTACAGCTTAAGGAATTTTCTAGAACTCAAATACTATTCTCACTCTCTGGCATCTCTTCATTCACCCCAGTGCTGAAACAGAAGAGGCACATAAATAATTGCTCATTTGTTTATTTTAGGGTGAATTCTAGCAGAAATTAAGCTGTTTAAATGCATTTCTGACATGCGTGGGCTTCTGGTAGAAATAATAGATCAGCAACTCTGAGCAACACGCATAAATATATAAAATGCTCTTTCTGCCTTACTGAAAAATGATTTTCCGTCACCTACATTTATCCGCTAAAACAAAGAGTCACGTCAGAAAATTCTTTTAGCTGTTGTGTCAGTAACTCTTTTATAGTTTGGAAATGTGGTATGCTTTCTCCTTCCTGAAAATGAGAACAATTCAGGCACTTCTGTTTTCTTTCTGCCAGTGAGCTCAAAGGACGCCCCGAAACTTAGAGCAATGCTATTAAGTACTTCCTGGGGCTCAAAGTTTCCATTCTGTCCTCAGATTATTTTTGGTGAGAAGTGGAGTGTAAATAAAGAAAAGGAAGGTGGACGTTTCAGGAAGTATAGGGAGAGAGAGACAGGCTTACTGTTAAAGAAGCATCGCTGGGAGATATTTTTTAAACAGTATACCTGTTATGATTGTCTTCTTTTCAAACCCATTTGATTCCTGACCGCATCCCCCAACTTCCTTTTTCACTGGCCTCCACAGGGAACCTGGTAGTAGGGCTGTCGCTCTGGACCCCCAGCCAACAGCCCTGAATGCCGGGGACTCCTCCACTCAGATCTTTGCAGCCTCTGCCCACCGAGCCTGGTGATGCGAGTCACAGGCAGGCCTGACGCCAGTGAGTCAGTCCACCTGAGGCCAGAACAGAAGACTCCTCTGACATCGAAGCCTTGGCAATAACCGCCATGAGTTTTCCCATCTTCTCGCTTGTTTTCCCTAGTAGTGAGTTTAGAGCTGTGAGTGGGCTCTGTTTTCCAGAGCACCCCAGGCTCTAAAGCTCGAAACAGCCCCTGGAAGTTCTGCTGGGAGAGGATAGCCTCCACCTCAGCGTAGTTAACTGTTCTGGGAGCTCCGTCATGCTGTTTGTTCATAATGCAATCCTGACCCCCCCTCCCGCTTTCCCTGGTGTCACTGTCAACACCTCTCTCCCCATCCCATCCTTGTGCAGAGGGTTTTCAGAGTCTGTGAGCTGGATGTTACATGGCGCGATGATGCATTTCATTTGTTAGTGGGAGCGCATTGTTCTTGCTGCTTATGATTTTTTTTTTTTTTTTTTTTTTTGGCCTCCCCACGAGGCAGGCGGGATCTTAGTTCCCCGACCAGGGATCGAACCTGTGCCCCCTGCAGTGGAAGCACAGAGTCCTAACCACTGGACCGCCGGGGAATTCCCATGATTTTTTAACAGCTTTTCTGAGGAATAATGAACATATCATACAAGCCCATTTAAAGTGTACAATTCAGTGGCTTTTCATATATTTAATATAGTCACTCTATACTATATCCATCGCCACAATCAACTTTTAACATTTTCGTTATCTTCCAGAGCAACTCAACACCCCTTAACTGTCACACCTCTCCCCAGCTCTAGGCAGCCACGAATCTGCTTTCTGTCTCTAGAGATCTGCCTAGTCTGGATATGCCGTACAACTGGAGTCATGCAGTATGTGGTCTGTGTGACTGGTTTCCTCCTCTTAGCTTAATGTTTGCAAGGTTCATCCATATTGTAGACGTATCAGTACTTTACTCCTTTTTAAAAAATTCGGAAGTACGTTATATAATTTATTTTTAACTTTTAAAAATTGAATTACAATATTACATTAGTTTCAGCTCTACAACGTAATGATTTGCTATTTTCATAGATGATACTCCATATAAAATGATTATAAAATATTATTATTCCTTTTTTTTTTCAAATAATACTCCATTATACAAATATATCACATCAGTTGATGGACATTTGGGTTGTTTTCACAGTTTGGCTATTATGAATGATACTGCTGTGAACATTTGTGAACAAGTTTTTGTGTGGACGTATGTTTCTATTTCTCTTGGGTGTACACCTAGGAGCAGAATAAAGTAACTTTAAACTTTTGAGGAACTGCCAGACTGTTTTCCAAAGCGCCTGCACCATTTTCCGTTCCCATCAGCAGTGTGTGAGGGTTCCAGTTTCTCCACACCCTCGCCAATGCTTGTTATTATTTGTCTTTTTGATTATAGCCACCCTAGTGGGTGTGGAGTGCTGTCTCATGGGTTTGATTTGCATATTCCTGCTGGCTAATGGTGTTGAGCACTTTTCATGTGCTTGTTAGACATTCGTGTATCTTCTTTGGAGAAACTATTTAGATAGTTTGTCAATTAAAAAAATTGGGTTAATTGTCTTTTTATAACCAAGCTCTAATAGTTCTTTATATATTGTAGACACAAGTCCCTTATCAGATATATAATTTGCAAAATTTTTCTCCTGTGCATTTTCACTTTCTTGATGGTGTCCTTGGAAACACAAAAGTTTTAAATTTTGATGATGTCCAGTTTATCTATTCTTTCTTTTGTAGCTTGTGTTTCTGGTGTCATATCTAAGAAGTCATTTCCTAAGGTTATGAGTTTAAAAAATAAATCCTCATCTATCATCTAGTATATTTTTTCTCTTTTCTGTACTGGTGTCGTCCTCTAATTTCACGAGCAGATAACGTCTGTCCTTATGAAAGTGAGTAATAAAATGCTGACTGGCACAGGCCTGAGCACTGAGTGTGGTGGGCACAGCTAATTTCCTATCAAGTTTGCTTTTTTCCGTGGTAGTGAACTTGTCACCAAGTACATGGCTGCCCAGTGAGACCTTATTTTCCAGCAGTTACCTGTGTCTCTGTGACCAAGTTCTCTCCAAAGACAGGGCCAGTCCCAACTGCACAGAGGACCACAAGGCCCTTGGATGGAAGAGCCTGGGTCCCTGGATGACCACATGAAGAGAGCTGCCCGCTGGCCCAGAGCACTCACTCCAGGCTATTATATGAGGTAGAAATAAATATTTTGATCTTTAAGTCATTGAATTGCGGGGCCGGGGGGAGTCTTCTTGTTACAGCGGCTTAGACCTACCTAAGACATGAGGTAAGTTGCATGTTACTCCATTCAAGTTTTCCTTAACTGTGAATTAATTGGCACCCGTAGGGTATAGTCAGTGTGCAGGTACACATCTGCATAACCACCTCTAATTCCCGGGCCTAGTTCTTTATGGTAATGTGGCTGGAGTCCAGGTGGTGGCATCACCGTCCTGGGGTTCAAACCCCAGTCTCGGCTTATACCACTCATGACCTTGGGCAAGTTACTTAATCCTCGTCAATCTGAGGTCACTTTTCCCAACTTTAAAATGTAGGTGGTAGTAGTACCTGTTACCTGTTTCATGGGGCATTTCTGAGGATGAAATGAGCTCACACATATCTAGTGCTTAGAGAGAGGCTGGCACAGGGAAAGTCATTGCTTGCTCCTAGCTTTCATTATTTTACACCTTGTTCACGAGGATATTATTTATTCCATAAAAATTGATGAACTCCTGTGTGCCTTGCACTCTGCTGGGTTCCGGGGCTAAAATTTTCTCGAGAAAATCCAGACAAAATTCTTTCCTCAAAGCTTTGACAGTTTAATAAGGAATTCAGATTTTAAATAATTATATAATGGAATTGGAGCTATAATTTGTTACAAAGTGTGTGGGATCTCAGAAGGACCCACTAGCCCCTGGCTGTGCATTAAAAAGGTTTAAGGGTGGGTACCAAGAAGGAGGGAGAGTTTTTTTTTTTTTTGGCTGCGTTGGGTCTTCGTTGCTGCGCGCAGGCTTTCTCTAGTTGCGGTCAGCGGGGGCTGCTCTTTGTTGCAGTGCGCTGGCTTCTCACTGCAGTGGCTTAGTTGCTCCGCAGCATGTGGGATCCTCCTGGACCAGGGCTCGAACCTGTGTCCCCTGCATTGGCAGACGAATTCTTAACCACTGCGCCACCAGGGAAGTGGAAGGGGGGTAGCATTTTAAGAAGCTGGTTGAAATTCAGAGGCACCATTTTCCCAGCAGTTCCTGGCTACAGAATGCCTAGCCACGGCCAATGCCAACGGGAGGATGCTGTTGACCCCAATGAACAGTCTCCTAGGTCTCAAGCAGAACAGAAGCAGGAAAGAAGTATTTGTCTAGGTGATTCTTAATGCAGAGCCAACCCCTATCACAGCATAAGAAGAAAAAAAATCACTGTCAAGTCCCCTTTAAAACAGATGCTTAAAATATTAGTTGAAAATATATGAAAAGTGATCAGCTTAAGCTGGTAATTGTTTATACTTATAAACCATTCTCCCATCCCCTAGCCCCCCAATATACCTGAGGATTTATTTCTCACTGTGCATCCAGTTAATGGTCTTCCTAAGGCAAGATTTCTCTAATTATTCTACTCCCTATTAAGAAGGCAGAGAATCTTCACATTGTTGAGTATGTCACCACAGCGGCATTACTTGTTTGTTTAAAGTCTGTGGGTAGCTAAGTAAGAAAATACAGAATATACAGTTCTGCTGCTATGATTACTTCTCATTTTTTTAAACATCTTTATTGGGGTATAATTGCTTTACAATGGTGTGCCAGCTTCTGCTCCATAATAAAGTGAATCAGTTATACATATACATATGTTCCCATATCTCTTCCCTCTTGCGTCTCCCTCCCTCCCACCCTCCCTATCCCACCCCTCCTGGCGGTCACAAAGCACCGAGCTGATCTCCCTGTGCTATGCGGCTGCTTCCCACTAGCTATCTACCTTACATTTGGTAGTATATATACTTCTCATTTTTAAAGGGGAAGGACGGTGGCCAAGAGGTATTCGGAAGCAGCTTCCCAAAGAGGAATCCCAACGGGCAGTGAATGGTTCTAAAGCAGTCATTTGGCTCCCTCTAGTGGACCTTTCCAGAATTACTCATTCCCCCACGTATAACCCGGTTACACACAACAAACACACTAGTTTGGACAATGGAAAGATGCAGTGCAACAGTCTACCAACCGAAACTCTCAGCTATATGCCAAGGGTGGGAGAATTGGCTAATGTCCTTAGGTCAGTCTAGCAAGAGGAAGAGCTTAATGGAAGAGAGAAAATTGATTCAACTCTATTCCATGCAAAAGAGACAGGGCGTTTTTGCAATATTCATATGTCAGTTTTCTAGTTACCAATCCCACCCACATCCTACTGCCTTAGTCTACAGCAAAAAGCCCATTCAGATTCAGTACATCTCAGGGTCTTGCCACCCTCAACCCTCTCCCCCCCAAAAAAGTGTTCAAGGGACTTGTAAAGGTGAGTGACGCCCTCTATTGGCTCAGAGAAGTCCTACATGTGAGATTTTTTTTTTCTTCATTTGGAAAAATCAGAATCTGTGCCTACACAGAGCTGTTTCTGAGCCTTTTAGAGTTCCAGGGGAACCCCCCTCCATATTAGTTGTACCTTTATAAATAGGTTGATAAAAGATATTTAATGATAAAAATCAATGAAGTTCATGCACAATTTGCATTCTGTTCATCGTGTGTGCGTGCATGTGTCGTTTCTGAACTTCAGCCGGTCAGTGGGATATAGATCACAGGGGTCCAGAGAGCCTGACCCCTGGAGGACAAAAGCGGGTCAGGTGAGACACCGCTCACTACCTGGGCATTTCCTTCCACCTGTGGGTCCCCTGAACTCCCTCCTCAGCCCCCAGGACCGGGGGCCATTTCCTGCCCACTTTTCTATAATGTTATATTGTTAGATGGGACCATTGTGCCTGGAGCCCGTTGTGATGGCCGTGTCATGGGATGCTGGGGAAGGGGCATTTGTCCTTGGCTACATCTAGCTGTCCACAGACCTTGGCTTCAGTCCACTGACCCAGAGCAAACCGGAGGCTAGGTGTTCTCATCTCAGCCCCACACGTATCTCCTCTCACCTGACTGCAGGGGAGGAGGGTTCACATCATCTCCAGGCAACCTCGTGGGTGACCTTACAAACGCAGCTAGCTCTGGCTTAATTCAGCCGTTCAGTTTTTTAAAAATGAGTTTAAAAAAAAATGGGTTTGATGTACCTACCATGTACGAGGGCCTGGATGCTGTGGCAATTGAAAAGTCAGTAGAACACTGTCCTTGCTCTCACGGAGTTTCCTTTCTAGAAGACAGGTGGTGTGTTCAAGGAGAAATCTAGTGACTAACACAAGCAAACCTGGAATACGGCACTCACCGTCTTGTTCTATTGAAATCATCTGTTTAAATGCCTGTTGTTTTTTTTTTTAAAGAGGATGTTGGGGGTAGGAGTTTATTAATTAATTAATTTATTTTTGCTGTGTTGGGTCTTCGTTTCTGTGCGAGGGCTTTCTCTAGTTGTGGCAAGCGGGGGCCACTCTTCATCGCGGTACGCGGGCCTCTCACTGTCGCGGCCTCTCTTGTTGCAGAGCACAGGCTCCAGACACGCAGGCTCAGTAGTTGTGGCTCACAGGCCTAGTTGCTCCGCGGCATGTGGGATCCTCCCAGACCAGGGCTCGAACCCGTGTCCCCTGCATTAGCAGGCAGGCTCTCAACCGCTGCGCCACCAGGGAAGCTCCTAAATGCCTGTTTCTTAAATGAAAGAGACCTAGTGCTTCCTTTTCCCCTCCCTCCCTCCCTTCCCTTCTTTCTCATCACCGGGCACAAGGCCAGGAACACTGTAACAATCAGAGCAAATGCAAGTAGAGTGGGCTGGTGAGGGGAAGACCAGCTCACATATGCTGGTGGGGGAGGTGGGAGGTGGTGCCTCCCCTTCCAATGGGTGTTTAGCTGTGACAATGGGTGTCATACTCAGCACTGTACAACCATCTAACTGGGACTCCCCCCTCCCCACAATCAGGCCACAAACAGCCAATCCAGGCTTCTCTGCTGCCATCCTTTCCCTTATTCTTTCTGGTTCCACCCAGTCCCATCCAGCCCATGGATAATTCTCGTCTTGCCTTTCTTACGTTGATTCCAGTTTGCCACTGTCATGAATATGGCGCTGCTGTGGCCTTTCTTGTATGTGCCTGTCGGTGCAGGCAGAGACGACTTGGTTAGCTATTTACCGGGAGTGGACCTGGTAGGGGGTAGGAGGTGGGTGTGCTCAGCTGTAGTGGACGCTACCTGTTCTGGTGACCTTGGCTGCTGAGACGATTTCCCCCCGCTTTATCGTATGTGTTTTGTGGGCCATGAATTCGGGCAGGTGGGGAGGTGACTAAGGTCACTGAGGGTCGGCGTCACGTGGTCTGGGGGCTCCCCCTCATGGCTAGTGCACGTTGGGACAGCTGCGAGGCTGGGACCGTTGGGTTCCTCAGAGAGGCCTCTCCCCACCTGGCAATCTTGGGGCTGGCGGGGGCGGGGGGCGGCTGTTGACGTGGCAGCTGCCCTTCCCCTCCCCGACCCCGACCCCGGAGCGAGTGGTCAAGACCCAGGCAGAAATCTGCCAGCTGCTTCTGGCGGAAGTTACAAGTTGCAAGTCACGTTTTGGGCATCACCTCTGCCACGTAAGTCCCTGTGTCCCTGTGGCTCAGATACCCGGGATGGAGGGTGAGCCCTCGCCCCCGCCACGTCCGCCACATCCACGGGGGAAGGAGCAGAGGGCTTGTGTCTCCTGTGATCTACCGCACAGCCTGACACTTCCTTTTTTTTCTTTTTATAAATTTATTTATTTATTTATTTTTGGCTGCGTTGGGTCTTCATTGCTGCATGTGGGCTTTCTCTAGTTGCGGCGAGCGGGGGCTACTCTTCGTTGAGGAGCACGGGCACGTGAGCTTCAGTAGTTGTGGCTCACGGGCTCAGTAGTTGTGGCTCATGGGCTCACTAGTTGTGGCTCAGTAGTTGTTGCTCCGCAGCATGTGGGATCTTCCCGGACCAGGGTTCGAACCCGTGTCCCCTGCATTGGCAGGAGGATTCTTAACCACTGTGCCACCAGGGAAGCTCCCTGATACTTTCTTAAAGTGGTCTTGGGAGGTCTCCGGGAGTTTGAAGGCAGCCAGGGAGCGGGGGAGAAGCCCTTCCTGACGCTGACGCTGGGGGACAGAACGACCTCTGCTCCAGCCCCTTGAGGCTGGGCGTCCTGTGACTTGCGCTGCTGATGTCCCCACACCGGCCGTGGGCCAGCAGCTGTGTTCTGTCAGGGCCCCTCTGCGACTTTTTACGAGCTGACTGGTTTTGATGTCCCCAACTCCCTGTTGCTGCTTCCTGTGTTAGGCTCTTATCTTTCAAGTGGCCCAGGAATCCAGCATCTGGCTGGGATCACAGTGATGGGGCCCAGCCGGGATGATCACTGAGACGGGGGCAAATCTGGTGCTGATGAAAACAGCCTTCTTGCCTCTGCCGGGCTGGCTCTGACATTTCTGCTGCGGCAGTAGTTTCACTGCCAAGATCTTCACTGGAAGATCAATCTGGGATGTTTGATCCAGGATACATAACAGACCAGGGACGCTGGGGCCTTGCTTGCCTCCTATCATTGGAATGCTCCTTGTTTTTAGGCCTCTTCATGGACAGGGTTAGGAAATTATTATTTTTTTAAGATAAAATGAGTTTTATATGATTACATACTTGAATTTCCAACTCAAATCGAAAACTATAGGCTTTTTATGTCACCTTATCTATCATCCATTGGTTTCTCCTTTCTTCCACACCGAAAATCCCAGTTCCCAATGACACTAACGTAATTGCTCATCTGCCAACACGATGATATGAAAATAGCTTAATTGTTTCTTCGGCAGTTCTTTTTGTCCTAGGTAATAGCCCATTCTGGAGAGACAGTCAGATTACCATGTTTTAAAATTACTTACAAGTGTTCCTCTCCCTTTGGCAATGCCACTAACATGATAGAGACTTAGGTTCATTGTTTCACTTTATTCTTATTTGGGGACTGATTTTTTTAATTTAATTTTGTTTCATAGTTATGGAAAAATTTTCATGGTTTCTGACACAAATCTACAAAGGAAAGTTTATTTGGAGAAGTTGCCCTCTTTGGTAGATGAAAGTAACGTACTATACACAGCCCTCCCCACTGTTATATAGCCTGGAGGTCATTTCATGCTGGCAGTGGAGACAGTCTTCATTCCTGTGTTTAATTGGACAGTACTCGTCGTGTGGCTGCATCATAGCTCATTCAACCGTCACCTGACTGATGTGCACTTAGATTGTTTCCAGTCTTTTGCTTTTACAAACGGCGCTGCAGTGAAAATCCTTGTACATTCTCTTTTTCTTATTTTTGCCAATACAGCCTTAGGGTCAATTCCTAGAAGTCAAATTGCTGGGTCAAAGGATAAATGTATGTTTTCTGGTAGATATCACCAAATTGCCCCGTATGGGGTTGTGCTGTTTTGTATTCCCCAACTGTTTCTCCACAGTCTCACCGACAGAGTATGTTACTGCATTTTTGGACTTTGCCAATCTCAGAGGTGAGAAATACTATCTCAGTGAAGTTGCTAATTTGCTAATGTCATTTTTTTTTACCACTGAAATTAGAATAAAGAGGTAAGAAATGTTTCGTCTAGATAATATTCTCTTTAGTTTAGCGTTATAGTCATCACAGGTACGAGGGCTACATCCAGGCTTCACTAGCCTGTGGCTACAATATTAAGTCTCATTAACTTTTTTTTTTTTCTTTTTCTTTTTTTTTTTTTTTTGTGCGGTACGCGGGCCTCTCACCGCCGCGGCCTCTCCCGCCGTGGAACACAGGCTCCGGACGCGCAGGCCCAGCGGCCATGGCCCACAGGCCCAGCCGCCCCGCGGCACACGGGATCCCCTCGGACCGGGGCACGAACCCGCGTCCCCCGCATCGGCAGGCGGACCCCCAACCACCGCGCCACCAGGGAAGCCCCAAGTCTCATTAACTTTTAATGCCCAAATTACAATAATTTGAGGTTCCCTAAATATAGCTTAAAAGGGACATAGCTATCCTTATGTCTCCCAGTTGTTCTGGGGAGTCTCCAAAGGGGACCTTGAAGGCAGCCACCAACCAGCCTCGTTGCTGCAGTCACCAAGCTGGCTGCTGGCCTGCTCCCTCCCCTGCTATGCAGCTCCTGCCGGTGCAGGGTCCTGGGGTGCGATGATGCATCAGTGGTGGCTGCTGTGAGGACACCAGTGCTGACCACTTCCCCTCCCCCACCCCCGCCTGACCACGAGACAGTGCTAGGACACCGGAAGAGGCTGGTGGAAGGGCTGCCCCCAACACTGTGCTGGACTATCTCCTGACTCCTCCCCTAATTTCTACTGTTCTCCTAAAGTATCTCCGGAAGACCTCAGTCTGCTTTTGGCCGCTGATTCTTGTCCAGAATCTTATGGAGATTTTCACGAAAAGGGATCCTTCCTTGGATGCTTCAAACCCCATCCAAGAGGCCTTCCTCTACTCGATAACGCAAACGCATACGTGCATATGGATGACGCAAGCAGATACGGAAACATGGGTTAGGGCATCATCTCCATTCACAGCATCTGGTCAGCCCCAAACGTCCTGTCCCACAGGCACCTCCACGCATCTCACGAGCACATGGCAGAATACACAAGTAGCTGGCTCTGGCTTATAACAGGAAGGCAGGAATTCCTGATGGAAAACCAACTTACATCAGTTTAAAAGGCAAAACAACTGACAAAGTGGACAAAATTACTGGAAAGTACATTTAAATACAGATCACTCTGAAGTGCACCAACATTAACAATTACGAATACTAGTGATTCAGGGCTTCCCTGGTGGCGCAGTGGTTGAGAGTCCGCCTGCCGATGCAGGGGACGTGGATTCGTGCCCCGGTCCGCGAGGATCCCACGTGCCGCGGAGCGGCTGGGCCCGTGAGCCATGGCCGCTGAGCCTGCGCGTCCAGAGCCTGTGCTCCGCAACGGGAGAGGTCACAACAGTGAGAGGCCCGCGTACCGAAAAAAAAAAAAAGAATACTAGCGATTCAAAAGTTTCATTTTGATCAATATTCTTTCGAAGATTTACTTAGAACCAGAGAGGAAATTTTAAATTCATGGAAAACACTGTTAAGCAAGCAGAATTAGGAAAAACATGCCGCACTTGGGAAACAATTTTCTTAAAAAATACATGAAATTCACAGGACTCGTAAACATTATGAATCTCAACCAAACACTCCTACATTTTTCAGAAACAAATCACGGTAAGTGAAAAAAATGCTTAAAGGTTCATAAAGGGTTGCTAGAATTTTTTTGTTTGCATTTACTATTTACTGCTGTTTTTTTTTGTTGTTGTTGTTAATCGTTTATTTATCATGAGAAACTATTCCTTAGTTCAGATATTAGTAGTTCATAGTTCAGGAACACAGGTAAGTGACAAACTTCCATGGAACTCAACCCAAAGAAATTCTTTATATTCCAAAATCACTTTGCGCTCTGAAAGATACCAGCCTTCCTCATCTCCTCAAAATCTTTTACGGAATCATAATTTCTGTAGAAGTCTGCATGTCTTCTTTCTTGGTGTAGCCCCAGCAAACTTATAGAAAGCTGCAACCCCCAAGGAGACAACGAATGCTCCAACAATATGAAATCGCAGACGCTTGGCCAGAAGGCCACGCATCTGAGGTTTTGTCAAGGAACTGGAAGCCATGGTAATTCTTCTCCTTGACAGCTCAACAACGACGTCCTTGGAGAAATCTGCTGGGTTTTTTTCTTTTACTATTTTTACTGCTCCATCTTCTACAATTGGTTATTCGGCGTCCTAAGCTATCATGTACTTGGTTTTAGGTCGGAGCCACTTTTGTTAAGTGCAGACCACTGAGGGGGTCCCTGGGTTCCTGGTGGCTTCCTGTCTATGGCAAAACAATGTGACTTTTTGTGCAGACATTCTGGAAGCATCGCTGAACTGAGACTGAACCATGGTCTAGGTTTCACTGAATCCACTGAAGTCATTTTGGAGGTGGTTTGGTCACCATGTCACCACGCGTCATGGTGACAGGGGCCCCTCAGGCTGCCCTTGCCCATCCCACCTGCTTGTGGATTGCCTGAGGGTCTCTGGCCCGGGAAGGAGACCCCAGGGAGCAGCTCTGCCCCTGCAGTCACTCCCATCCTGGAACCTCGCTTTAGCCTAGGATCTGGGCATGACACGTGTCTTAGGCTCAGTGGAAATGGTCACCCCAGGGCCTCTCAAAGGGGCTCATCCTTCCACTCCTGGCTCAGACCCCGGGCCCAGGTGAGGTAGGCTCCACTCCCGCTGAGGATGTTTCTTCTCCATTGCACCTCATCTTGGTGACTCTCCTCAGTGCCTACCCCCTGTGCAGGTCACCCTGCCCCTTGCGGTTTTCGTCCCCCTCTTCTTACATCGTTTGGGGCACCCATAGGGACAAGGATGAGGCCAGAGAGGCACCTAGATGTGAAATTTCAGCATTGGCTGCCTCTTGGGGTCTGCGGGTGAGCGTCTCCTGGCTAGTGTGGGCCCTCTCCCACCTCATACAGCCTTGGCCGTGCTGCAGGTCTCGGCCCCAATCCACAGTGTTCGGGCTCCGGGGAGATGGGTGGGTCTGAGGCGATGCAGGATGGCCACCCACTTAACGTGGAACGCTGCTGAAGACGGAGCACAGTTTTTGCAGCTCTCAGAGACTCCTGGTCCTGACTGTGGCCTTGAAAAGTCCTCAAGTCCATTCCTCTGCCTGAAATCAGGATTGTACCTGAACAGTTGTACAAATTTAACATCGTAGAGAAGCCACCTAACCCAATTTCCACCCGTGAAGACCGCCTAGGGAAGAGGCTGGCGTGAGGACTCAGGAACCTCGGGTGTCGCTATCGTCACGAGCTACTTCAGTCTCTCTGGGATTCAGTCTGTTTAACGGTAAAATGCACAGGGGTTGGACCCAGCGCCTTTTCATTCTCTTCTCTCTGTGGCATTTTATGGTGTTTGGAGTCTGTTACTCTGGGAACAGTCAGTCCTGATGATAGGATGTTATCTGTAGGCAAAGCTCATTGAAGGCTGTGGCCGGCGTCCAGGGAGAGCACAGGTGTCCCGGGCTCTCCGCCAGCACTCGCCCTGGCAGTTGGTTTCTTATCATTCGTCCCCGGCAATGGAGATTGGAGGGGAGTGCTGGTGACCCCCAGAAGCACGCCAGGTATAGGCATCAAGTCCAGTTCTCAAGTCAACGACGCACTAAGAGATTCAGGAACGCCAAGAGCTTCCTCAACACTTGAGATGCCTCCAGCGACTCCAAGAGCTGGCAATCGGTGAAGACGGTGACCCCCAGCGAAGCAGTGCCCGAGGCTGAAATCAATCTAGCAGCGGTGCTTATGGAGTGATGTGTAGAATATAGATGCTTTTAATTGCTAATTGTTCTTGAGACGCCTACCAAGGTTTTTTGTTTTTTTTTTTAATGTGGCCTAAATGTTCTCCTCACAGGCACAGTGAAGGAATTACAGTTTATTCACAGGATGACACGTTGCTGATTGAAGTACAAAGAAGGGTAATCAAGGTTAGTTTTGTTTTTTTCATCCGGCTTTTAACATTTACAAAGAAAATGATTTCAAGGGGTAGGCGCTAGAAAGAAACAAGCTCTAAACAGTTACCAATCAGTCAAATACTCGGATTACTAAGAATACACGCTCCACCCTCATCTTACCACCCCTCCCCCATAATCAGCATCTAAATGCAACAGGAATTACTCTTTTGTTCATGACTCTCAGGGGAGACCCCAGGACCCAGGCTTGGGTAACTTCATTGAGACAAACGTCCCTCCCTGACCCAGGCAGGGAGGCAGCCTTGCAGGATGCCCCCTGTTCAGATGAAATGAGCAGAAGTCTCTTTGTCTCCCATCCCTGTTCCCCAGAACTAGACTCGGGGGCCCCTCTAGAGTGAGTTTTAATATGGGAGAAAGGTCAGCAAGTATGAGGACAGGAAATTGGACCGATGTGGACGGCAAGCCTGCAGAATACCGGTTCTTTGATGAATTCCTCTCTTGCTGGTGTATTGAGAAAATGGCCTTTTCCTGGAGTCCTGAGGCTCCAGTGATGTCTCACGGGGCACCTTACAATGTCAGTGGGTTGACAGACCTGGGAAACTCAAGGTCACTGGTGATATAATGTGTTCAGATTGTCCTTGCATCATGGGGGATGGATAATGCTCTTTACGGCCTATGCCAGGGCAGAATCAAGCCACGATAACCCTTGAGAAACATCCTTGGGCTATTCCTAAGGACAGGCTTTCTTAAACCCCTCAGAGCAACGGTGAGCTCCAACATACAGGAAGAAGCCCTCCAGAGTCATCAACCAGCCTTTAGACTGAGGTCTATACCTTTTTAAGGCATGAGTGCCTATAGGTCACATTTTTTTTGAATTGATAGTTCAATTTTATTTATTTATTTATATTTTTGGCTGTGTTGGGTCTTCATTTCTGTGCGAGGGCTCTCTCTAGTTGCGGCGAGCGGGGGCTACTCTTCATTGCGGTGCGCGGGCCTCTCACTGTCGTGGCCTCTCTTGTTGTGGAGCACAGGCTGCAGACACGCAGGCTCAGTAGTTGTGGCTCACGGGCCCAGTTGCTCCGTGGCATGTGGGATCTTCCCAGAACAGGGCTCGAACCCATGTCCTCTGCATTGGCAGGCAGATTCTCAACCACTGCACCACCAGGGAAGCCCTATGGGTCACATTTTAAACTCAGTTTTTTAGCCAAGCCTAACTTCATGATTCAGAACAAGATGTGTACACAGGTGGCAATGTGACCTGTCTGCTCCACCCTTTCCTAAGTCCAATTCTAGCCAACGGAACTATTAAGATCCTTCCATCGCTCCAAAGAAAACCATGGTTCAGAGGAACATACACGAACCAAGAAGAAAGAGAGCAGCAAGGAGGAGCTACAAAAAGCAGCCCTGCATCCTCCGCTTCGCTGCTGTTTTGTTTTTTATTCTAATTACTTGTTTCCAAATGTAACTAACCTCTGCCATTTTCCCTGGGATGGAGTCGTGCTTCTGGTTCACTGTCTTGGTTGGGGTGCGCTGGGGGGCACAGTTTGAGGCTTCTGCTTGAACCTTTGTATCACGATTGTCCTTGCTCCACAGATGGGGTCCTGCCGGCTGGGAGGTATATGCGTCCTAAGTCCCCGGGGGCCGGCTAACTGACCTATGGGCTCAGTGATCCCCTGGTGAATGAATCTGGGCCAGGCCCATGTGCTCTGTGTATCCCCACTGTGACCATGGTGCTTTTGGGGTCCCTGGAATCAGTGACAGCTCAGATCCCGTATCCAACAGACCTCAAAGTTCGAGGTTTTCTTCTCTCCAGTGTACAGTGACTACAGCACAGGGCTCTGTGTCCCTTTGGGGAAAGATTAGGGGAATTAGTACCACCTTAAAGACTTAAAGGATACGGGGTGGCGTCCCCAGTTCGGCTCCACTTAACACACCATATTGGAAAGAACAGACAGCCACTGTATATTCAGACCCTATGTCATTCTTCTTTGGTTCCTCTTCCGCCACACAGGTCTCCTCAGTTTCTAAAGAACACCCCTCCACGTAACCTTTACAGTGTGCATTTCCTGCTGTCTGGAATAGCTTCCCTCATCTCCAGTTCTTTCCATGGTACCTTCTTAGTGAGGCATCCCTGATCACCCTATCTAAAACTGTAACCCACCCAACGTGTCCTATCCTCTTTCCAGGCTTAATTTTTCTCCATAGCACTTAGCACCACCTGAAATTTTATTGTATTTATTAATTGATTCTGTTGCCAGTCTCCCCTACTAGAATGGATACTCCACACGAGGACAGGGCTGAGATATCGTGCCGTTGACAGCTGGGTCTCTGGTACCTAGGAAAGAGCCCAGCATAGGGCAGGTACCCCTTAAATATTTGTTAAATAAATGACTGAATGGATGAGTGATGTTGGCTTAACCCCCCTCCACCCCCAGGCGACCCAGCCTTTTCTGAATGCTTCCTGTCTCACTTTCTATTAGAGTCCCACCTCCACTGCCCACAACATGCCTTGACCATTTCTCTTAGGTCCTGCAGGCCAAGCAATGTAATTGGAAACAGGAGTGTTTCATGCAGGTTCTATTTTTGTTTTGTCTTGAACTGGAGTGACCTCCAAAGAATCTTAATTTTTCATACTGACCAGAGTAAAAGCTAATGATTCTTTTTTTTTTTTTTTTTTTTTTTGGTACGGGGGCCTCTCACTTCTGTGGCCTCTCTCCCGTTTCAGAGCACAGGCTCCGGACGCATAGGCCCAGCGGCCGTGGCTCACGGGCCCAGCCGCTCCGCGGCATGTGGGATCTTCCTGGACCGGGGCACAAACCCGTGTCCCCTGCATCGGCAGGCAGACTCCCAACCACTGCGCCACCAGGGAAGCCCCGAATGATTCTTTTAATATCCCAATGAAATTATTTTGTTAGAAATTTGCTTAATGTTTTCACATCTATTTTCTTGGGTGAAACTGGTTTATAGATCTCCTTCTTTTGTGTTATCCTCTACCTTGGATGGGATTTGATGTTCATTGTTACGTTATTTTACCAACTATTAAATTGACTTTCTCTCCCCCTTCCCTCATCCCACCAACCCAGGAACTATGTCATGGCACAGGAATTACTGGAGGTTTGAAAGAACTCGCTCATGAAACTCTCCAGGCCCAGAGTCATTTTTGCAGGTAACTATGAATAATTTCCAGTCCTCTATGCACATTAGTCTATTCGGGTATTACAGATTTTACTATAGTAATTTTGATCAGTTAATATTTTCTGCAAAAATCATACACTTCTCCCATCTTTTTCAGTTGAGCTCTATAAGGGCATGTGTTAACAATTTTTAAATTTCCTGTATCTGTTTTTATACCCTGCATTTCATATCTAAGTTTAGTTCAGATCTTCTTTTCTTCTAGATTAACTACTAGAAGTTTGTTTTATACTGTTGTTTTTCAGAGATCCATTTCTTTGATGTTTGACTCTTACTATATTTCTCTCCTAATTCATTAATGTCTCCTTTTAATTTGTCATTTCTTTATTCTATTTTTCTTAAGATCACCTTATTCTTTTTGTCTAACTTCTTTAAATGAATCATTAACTTCCTTTATTTTCTCTTATAAATAAAAAAAGCATTTAAGGCTATGAATATAGTATTAAAAACACCCTATAATTTTTTATATGTAGTGTTACTTCCTAAAAGTCATATGATAAAGAACTTGTCTGCTCTTTGTCCTGGGTTCCTGGGATGGAGCCTCTAAACCATTGGAAATTCCCGAGGGATGTCTGAGTCTTTGTTATTCATAGACTGGACTATACCTGAGTTTATACTGAGGAGGTGACTCAGGTGGGAGCTGCTCTTGCTGGAAAGACCAACCATGTGACTAGAGGATTTCAGCTTTGAGCCACGAGGTATCAGCCAGCCCAACCTCCTGACCTCCAGGTAGGGAAGGGGGAATAGAGATTGAGTTCAATCACGTGAGCAATGCAATCAATCATGCTAGGTAGTGAAACCCCAATAAAAACCCTGAATGCTGAGGCTTGGGTGAGCCTCCTGGTGGCTGTGCCGGGACGGTGGTGCATCCTGGCTCCACAAGGAGAGGGTGCCAAAGCTCTGTGTTGGGACCTCACCCTATGTGTCTCTTCACTGACTGGTCTTGATTTGTATCGTTTAGAGTAAAACTGTAATAATAAGCATAGCACTTTCCTGAATTCTGTGAGTCATTCTAGTGAATTCCTGAAGCTGAGGGGGTCGTAAGAGCGCCCCTGGATTGTAGCCAGTTGGTCAGAGGTGGCCTAGGGACCCTCAAAATGTGCCTGGCATCTGACACGAGGGCAGTCTTGCTGGGGATCGTGCCCCAAACCTGTGGAGACGGTGCAGCTCTGGATGGTGTGTGTCAGAACTGCACTGCAGCACTGCAGTCTATATGTTATTTAATATTTTATTTTTTAACACAAGTATATAATTCAATCTCTTTGCTATAGTCATTTGAAATTCCTTCTAGATCTTAAGATATAATTCAAAACAGTTATGGGGTGTTTTGTTCTTTGCTTGCTGTTGTTGTGAACAAAGAGAAGCAGAGGTGCTCCAATCCACCCATACATAATCCATGATCACTTCATCAGTCATACCTCTCTGTAGTTATTCAAACAAGTCACGGTTTCAACTTCTTTCTGACTATATCTGCTTTATTTTTTACACTGTGTGTATGTGTGCTGATTTGATGGTAGGCATGGGGTTCCTGGATATGAGGTGGATCTATAAGGTTGTTAATTCAATAAAAAATGATTGAGTTTCTCTCCTGTGGCCAGAGAGAGACGTGCCTGGAGAGCAGATGAAAACCATTTTCTATTAAATGGCTATTATTCCTCTGCATGCATTACTCGGTGCTTCAGTGTGAGAACGCTCACACGGTACTTGGTTGGAGTGAGTGGCAGAGGCCTCCAGAAAGCAGGGTAGACCAGTGCAGCAATCGATGCTTCTGTTTTTTAGGAAAGGTCCTTCTTAAAAGAAAATACGGTCAGAGTGGAAATGTAACAGATGTGGCAAACACACCTGAAATTAGGCAAATCACCTTGAGAAAGAGTGCTCCAAAGGTAGGCAATGAATGGGGTGAAGAATCCTGTCTGATTAGTCATTATTTTCTGAATGGGTCTTTCCCACCCTCTTAGTCTGGGGGATTATATCTGAGATGCTATGAGAACCCAGGAGCCTGAATCGTAGTCGCTGACAATTAGAGCAACTTCAATTTCTTTAAGCTGTGAGAGGTGCAAAGAAAAAGAAAAGGAGCAGAGACAAGCAGAGTGGGCCCTCTGAAATAGAAAAACAAAAATGGAAATCAACATCTAATATCCAGGAAAAATGGCCACCATATAAATATACAACTATTCTTCCTGGAATTCTTTCTTTTCTAGAATAAATACAATTCCTCAAACTGTTATACAGGGATTAAAAAATAAAATATTAGAACCCAACTGACAGGCTAATGAAACTGGCACCAGGGATTCATTTTTTAACCCACACCGTAACATCCAGCAAATGGAATCTGTGGTCCTTAATAATGATTTATATTTTTTATAATATGATAATAACCAGCTGTTAATGGTGATTTACGTTTCTGCAACATGATCTCACCTGGCTGTAATATAATGAATATATTTTAAAACCCACAAAAGTTTAGGAGCCAGAATGCAGCCCATAAGTTGTGTTCATAGCCAGTATCCAGCACAAAATACCTTGATTCATCACATACCACAAGAGGAGTTAAAAGGCCTTTGGCTGGAACCTCCTTCTTCCAGTAATTCACCAAAATTATAGGCACAAGAGAAAGAGAAGAGGAACCTGTTATATGTTCTCTAGGCCTTTAGAAAGCCTGGAGTTGTTACTTTGGCCACATACATGCCAATTTGCCAGAAAGGTGATACTGCAGATGTCGATGGAAGGGCACGGTTAAAAACGCACGGCCCACCACTGCTCCCATCGGCATGCCTTTGCTGTCTTGAAAACCAACAAGGGCAAGATTTTTGCCAAGAGAATCAATGTACATTCTGAGCACATTAAGCACTCCCAGACCTGAGATAGCTTTCCGAAACACGTGAAGGAGAATGATCAGAAAAAGAAGGAAGATAAAGACAAAGACACCTGCATTCAGCTGAAGCCCAGCCTGCTCCACCCAGAGAAGCCCACTTTAGGAGAACCAGCAGAAAGGCGTCTGAGCTGCTGGAACCTATTCCCTAGGAATTTATGAGAAAAAAATTAAAAAAGGCTATTAGGTATCAAGGAAATCACAATATAAATTCCTCTCTTAAAGACCACCTGTTACATATTTCTATGTTCTATAAGACCAATATATACATCTGAAATGTGAAATGCTTCAAATACAAAGCACGGATGACTGTGCTTCTGCAGAAAACAACCAGAAAACTGAACATAATACACACAGCAACTACCTGAAAGTACTGGAGAGTAAAAAGAAGCAAATGACCTCCAGTGAAGAATGCAAGCTCTGCTTGAAGAAGGCACAAGGGAGCCACAGCAGCTGGTCTCATCTGCCCAGATTTTAGCCTGGGGCTAAGAGAAGCCTGCGGTGCACTCAGGGGCGGTGGCGGGGTCGGGGTGGGCGGTGTCATGGCAATACTAGAAAATATGTTGATAGTATATCGTATAAATGTGATAATGAAAATACACATATCAAAATTTGTGAGATGTAGGCAAAATAGGGTATACAGGAAAATTTAGAATTTTAAATGCCTATGTGGGAAAAGAAAAAAGGTCTAAAACTCAATGATCTAAGCTTCTACTTTAAGAAACTACAAAAAGAATAAATTATACCCAAAGCAAACAAAAGAATAAAGAGTAGAAATCAATAAAACTGAAAACAGAAAATAACAGAGAAAATCAGTAAACCCAAAACCTACCCTTTGAAATAAATCCAAGAAAATTAAAAAACTTCTAGCTAGAGTGATCAAGAAAACGGAAGACACAAATTCCCAGTATTAGGAATGAAAGAAGGAGCCTCACCACATGCCCTTCAGACACTAAAAGGATAATAAGAGACTATTATGAACAATCTAATGCCTACAAGTGTGACAATCTAGATGAAATAAACACATTCCTTAAAAGAAACAATTTACCAAAACTGGCTTAAGAAAACTTGACAGACCTATATAAATTAAGGAACTTGAATCCACAATTAAGAACCTCCCCACATAGAAAACTTCAGATCCAGATGGCTTCACTGGTAAATTCCATCAAACATTTAAGGAAGAAATAATACCAGTCTGAAAATGACTTTTTCAGAAAATAGAAGAGGGAGCATTTCCCAGCTCATTTTATGATGCTAACATTACCTTGATTACAAAATCAAAGACATCACAAGGGAAATGCGGAGCAATATCACTCATGAACAGAGATGCAAAAATTCTCAACAAGATATTAGAAAATAAAACCCAACAGGATTCAAAAAGGATACTACTATACATCATGTTCAAGTAAGGTTCATCTCAGAACGCAAGGTTGGTTTAACATTAGAAAATCAACCAATGTAATTCACCACATTAATAAAATATAGGAGAACCACCTAATTATTTCAATAGATGCAGAAAAAAATCTGATAAAAATCAACACTCATGATAAAATCTCTCAGCAACTAGGAATAGGAGTCTTCCTCATCTGATTAATGTCATCTATGAAAAATCTACAGCTAACATTATATTCAATGGTGAAAGATTTCATGTTTTCTATCTAAAATTAGAAACAAGGCAAAGCAAAGATACCCACTCTCACTATGTTGATTTAACTTTGTACTGTAAGGCCCAGGTGGTGAATAAAGCCGAAAAAGAAATAAAAGGCAGATTGGAAAGGAAGAAGTAAAACTGTCTTGTTTGTTGACAATATGATTGTGAATGCAGAAAACTCTAGGGAATTCAGAGAAAAGCTAAGAAAGTCAATTTAGCAAGGTTGCAGTATACAAGGTCAAAACACAAAAGCTAATTGTATTTCTATATAACACCAAGAAACAATTTAAACAACTCAATTTGTAATAGCATTAAGAAAATTAAAATACTTTGGGATAAATTTAACAAAATAAGAATCACACACTTAAAGCTAAAAAATATTTAAAGAAAAATTAAAGAAGACTTAAATAAATGGAGGGATATACCAGGCTCATGGATTGGGGGACCAAACATTATTATGAGGTCAATCTCCCCTAACTGATCTAATATAATTCAAGATAATTTAAAAATTTATATGGAAATGCAAAAGAAACAGCATAGCCAAAACAATTTTGAAGAAGAACAAAGCTGGAAACCCATATTGATCTGATTTTACGACTTGCTATAAAGCAATTATTAATCAACGTAATGCCATAAGGATAGACATATCAATGGAACAGAGGGTCCAGAAATAGACCCACACGTATATGGTAAATTAATTTTTGTAAAAATGTCAAGGACGTTCAAGAAAGTCTCCAACAAATGGTGCTGGGGCAACTGGCCATCTGTAGGGGAAAAAAAGAGGAAGTGTTGACAAGGATGTGGAGTAACTGGATGTTCATTTGTTGCTGTTGGGAATACAAAATAGAACAGCCACTTTGGAAAACATACACAGTACCTTATGAAGTTAAATATATATTTCACTCCCAGAGAAATCAAAACGTAAGTCTACACAACAGTGTGTATGTAAATGTTCATAGCAGCACTATTTGTAACAGCCAAAAGTGGAAGCAACCCAAATGTCTGTTAGTTGGTGAATAGATAAATTGTTTACCCATGGATAGACTATGGTATACTGCTCAGCAACAAAAAGGAACAAATCACAGTATAACATGGATG
The DNA here is from genome assembly GCF_003676395.1 of Aethalodelphis obliquidens. Taxonomy (NCBI): domain Eukaryota; kingdom Metazoa; phylum Chordata; class Mammalia; order Artiodactyla; family Delphinidae; genus Aethalodelphis; species Aethalodelphis obliquidens. The sequence continues at coordinate 14,765,660 of NW_020837967.1, read as the reverse complement.
AATCTTAAAACTGTTAGGCCAAGTGAAACGCTTCAAATACAAACGGCTGCATGCTATATATTTCCATTTATATAGAAGGCTAGACAAGGCAATGCTCTAGTGACAGAAATACCAGTAGTTGGCTGGGGTCAGGGTGGGGGAGGGATTAATTCATTTTAGGGTAAGGGAATTGTTCTGTATCTTGATTGTGGTAGAGGTTACATGATTGTTTGAAATTATTAACATTCAGCAAATTTTTCACTTAAAGTAACTGTATGTAAATAATATAAAATATAGGAGTTCTTGATTCTGATTGTGGGTCACAGACATTATAATAATGAAAGGAGGACTGGCCGTGTTGTCTAGAGACCTGTGTTGTAGGCTTGACTTGGCTTCTTAAGCATTATCTGATTTGGAATAATTCACTCAACCTTCCTGAGCTTCCACTCCAAATACAAAATAGCAAAAAAACATACTGTCTTTGTCTTCCTCACAGGGACATTTGTGAGGGCAAAGTTAAAAGCCTTCGGATACTAAAACCGTGAGCTATTATCCAGGAGCAATGGATAGCTAGCAGCATACCAGCACTCCCATCCGGGACAACGAGAGCTAGGCAAAATACAGAAATTATTTATTAATTTATAAATATGTGTTACATTTATTAATTTATAAATTATTAAGTAATTACAAATTATTATCTCTGTAGACAACAGAAAGGTTCTGAGGTAACAAGAAATAAAGGGGCTAAGGTTCCTGTACTAGTTTTCTATTGCTGCTGTGAACAACCAACCACAATCTGGGTGGCTTAAGACAACATTTATTACCTTGCGGTCACATGGAAGTCTGAGAAGAGTCTCGCTGGGATAAAGAAGATGTCGGCAGGGCTGTGTTCCTTTCTGAGGCTCTAGGGGAGAATCCATTTTCTTGCCTTTTCCAGCTCCTAGAAGCTATTCACATTCTTGGGCTCATGGTCCTACCTACTTGCATCTTCAAAGCCAGCAATGTGGCATCTCTCCGACCCTTCTTCCATCATCACATCTCTCCCTGACCCCAGCCAGGAAAGGTTTACTTCTAAAGACTCATGTGATTAGAATGGACCCATCCAGAGAATCCAGGATAATCTATCTCCCTGTATCAGGTCTTTAATTCATTCACATCTGCAAAGACCCTTTTACCATGAAAGTAATGTATTTACAGGTCTGGGGATTAGGATATGGACATCTCTGGGGAGCCATTATTCTGTCTGCCACAACTCCAGAGAGGGAAGAACCCCACAGAGCTCCTTTTATCCTGGGATCATTTGCCAATTCTAAACTCTGCCAAGAGCCTGAGAATTTAGGCTTTGTACCCACAAAGGGCATCTACTAGGGGACACAGAAATGAGCAGAGCATTTATAACAGAGACTTGGGGACCCTAAGTAAATGGCTAGTTTTCATCTTAGCACATTAGATGAATATGGGATCTGTGTAGGTCAGGGTGCTAAAACCCTAAGTGGAAAGCCTCTGAAATGCAGAGCACTGTTTTTCATCAGTTTTGTGAGCAGAGATTAAAAGTTCAAACTGTTTCAGGAGGAAAGGCCTCATAGAATTTTCTTTTTGCCTGTTGAAGACGGAGAACTTTAACAGAGAACTGGAATCCATAAAAAAGAATCAAATGGTTATTTTAGGACTACAAAAGTACAACACTTAAAATTAAGAATGCATAAGATGTGTTTAACAGCAGACTAGACAAGCAAAAGGATAAGGCTAGTAAATTAGAGAAGAGGTTGACAGAAAATATCCACATAGAAATACAGATATTTAAAAGAACGGGAAGATACAGAAAAGAGCCTTAGAGATATGTGGGATGCAATTAATGGTCTAAAATTTGTGTAATTCAAAAGGAGAGAGTCTAGGGAGAAAAAGAAAGAGATAATAACAAAACTGATGGAAGTATCAACCTAAGATTCAAAGAGCTCTGTGAACCCCAAGCACAATAAATACAAAGACAACCACACCAGGGCACATTACAAACTGCTGAAAATCAAATAAAAAGAGAAAATCATAAAAACAGTTGTGGGGGAGGGGAACACATTACCTTCAGAGGAGCAACAATTGCACTGACAGCTGATTTCTCAGGAGAAACTATAGAAGCCATAAGACAATTGAATGAAACTGTAAAATGTCCAAATAAAATTTCTCCAAATTAGAATTCTACGTCCAGGGAAAAGGATTCTTCAAAAATAAAAGGAGACCCAAAGGTATACATTAAATATGTGCAATTTTTAAATATATCAATTGTACCTCAATAAAGCGTAAAAAAAATGAAAGGCGAATAAATACATTTTCTTACCAATAGAAACTGAGAAGATTCACCATGAGAAATCATGCACTAAAAGCAAAAGAGTTCTTCAAGCAGAAGAAAAAAAAAATCCCACAAGGAAACATGGGATTTCAGGAAGAAATAAAGAGCAAAAGAAACAGCAAATATGTAGGTAAAGATAAATGAATATCAACATATACACTAACAATGATTTGTGGGGTTTATATGTGTATAAAATTAAATTAAATACATGACAATAGTAACACAAAATATGGGAGAATGTTAATGAAGTTAAAGTGTTCTAAGGTTAACATTCTTGGAAAAGTAGAAAAAATTAATAATTTTAGTATGACTGTAATAAATTAAGGATGGATGTTGTGATTTCCAGGGTAAGCACTAGAAGAAGAGTTCATAATGCATAACTCAGTAATAAAAATAGAATACTTAAGTCTCCTTTCTGTCCATAAAGTCTCAAAGAAAATGATTTAAACACTTTCAGTAACAAATTATTCAAGACTCTCAACGTGTAAAAAAAACACTTGAGTTGCTATCAGCATTGGTGTAACCAAACACCTACTACCACATGACCTAATTATTTTTTGGCATTTGATTTAGTCATTTTTATAAAAGAGCAAATTCACAGACTTAGACAAAAAGCAAACAGATTTTAGTAAATATTTTATTTGAACTAAATTAAAGTTTAACTTTGTAGCTACTTGTATTCATCATCACTGAAATCTAGCAAACTCCCATCGAAACTTTAAGTTGCCCGTAGAGAAGCTGGAACTGGAAAGTTCAAGACAGTCTAAAGTTTTGAAAAAAATATCGTGCATTCCGTGGATCCCCCAAAGCACGGCTCATCCACAATCCTCCTCCTCGTTGCTTCTTTCCATGCTGGGACTGTGAATTAGTCTAACCCCATATTTTCTTTCCTCTTTTCACTCGATCTCTCACCTATATATGTCCATGAAGAACTTAACTGCAATGGAATGTTCAGGGTGGTTTTGTAGGAATTCTTTGGTTTGTCCATCAGCCTCCAAATGTCCCCAAAGAGTCATGCCCTCTGGTCCAAGCAAAGCCCACCGAAGTCGATTTAATGGAAATGGTTGCCCCTCTGTCATTTTGTGAAATTCCAATCAAAGCCAGAGCCAGGGTTGGCTGACTCCAGGTAGTAAGTTAGAGAAGGTGTGACTTGCTTGGTGATAGCAGCAAACTTAGCCTGGTTTAGTAGGTAATAAAACTAGCTACTCACATAAATTATGAAAATTGAGTTTGGAAATGAGGGAGTGGCGAGGGAAGGGCACTCTTGGAGGTAGTCAGTGTCTGCTTGGTTTGAACTTGAGTGCCACACTGTTGATGCAAAACCTCTGACCAGTAGGCCCAGGTCCATCAGGAAACACATGGCCAAGGTGAGCTTCACACTGCAAGGAGAGAAGCCTCTGTCATTCCTCAACTGGGACAAGGCTCTTTATGTAAAACCAGACACATGAATCCCACATGGCCGCCCCACTCGAGTTTTTGACACTGGTTTGGGGAAAAAGTCGATTATACCAGAATTTGATTAAGAAATGAAAGGATGCAGAGCACAGTAGCGGTGAATCTCTCTCTCCTTTATCAGTGAGAATGTGAGCAAGTGATTTAACTTTGGCCTTGATTTACTCATCTATAAAATGGGGATGATAATTATACCTACGTAATAGAGATGTTGTGATGACTCATTGATACGAAACATTTAAAGCACTAACAGTTCCTGGGTGAGTACTCGGTAATCTTGTAGCCAGTGTATTACTATTGTTTTTTATTGAAGACAAGACTAAGCTACATTTATCTGCTTACAAAACCAGAACATTTGAGCACCCAAGGATATCAAAGTGAATCTGCTGTCTGGATTTAAGCCACTGTCTCCTACCAAGCTCACAGGAGAAATAACGCGCTGGTGTCACCTGCAGCGCTGCTCCGCCAGTTGCTGACACGCTGCAGAGTGAGAGGGGGCATAGGGACGCCAGCTATGCTTGGCCTTCCTGCTGATTGTCTTGTTAGACCTTCGCGGTCTCCTAGGAGTTTCGACTCGCCCAGGAAACAACAAGAGTCGGAAGCCGATGCAAAACGCAAGAGGTTTATTGAAGGCCGGTGCACCGGGGTTCCTTGGTCCTCACGCAGGAGGTCGAAGAAGGAACCCTTTTGGGCGTGAATATGTCAGTTTTATAGGTTCCCACTTCCCCGTATGTAAATTATAGATTTGGCTGTGTTCTCCTGCTGATTGGTCCCGGCTTAGGCTCGGACCAGAGAGGGAACTTGTCCCTAGCTGCCTGATTGGTCTTTGACAGACACCTTTTTTACATTTTGTTAT
>NW_020837967.1:14622327-14761019 GCF_003676395.1 Aethalodelphis obliquidens | reverse complement strand
GTCTTTGACAGACACCTTTTTTACATTTTGTTATCTCCCTCCTTCTCGGAAGGGGGCCGGACATCCTGGAAATTTACCCATTGTCTAAGAAGCCCCTACTGTCTGGAGAGTTCTTAATCATTAGCTGGAACAATGTCCCTCGAGTCCCACAGTCTCTGTGCAACAGAATGTAAAGGGCCAGCTCTCTCTTTCAGATCCTTGCTCTGCTCCCATCTCTGCAAGGCTTGAATCAGGAAAGGCTCCTTCTCGGGTCTGCAGTGCCCAGAGTGATGGGAGATAGGGACCAGCAGCACGGGAGAAACCCAAGGTGCTTCCGTGACAAAAGTGCTCCCGGCCATAACACCAGATATGCAAGGACAAGCGAGCTCTCTGTGGCATTTGGGGCGGCATTGGGGAAAGCCAATCAGAGAAAACAAAGACACCCACCTGCTTGCAGATGACCTCTGTGCGAGCTGGTCCCAACGAGGTGTCCACACGTCGCAGGATCCCTGTGTTACTCTCATCAGAGCCAGACGTCCCGTGAGCCTCAGAAAACGAAGGCCATCCAGTGCCTGAGCAGTACTTTTTCTCAGAGCTGTGTTAGACATCATGACATTACAGCTGTGAAGGCTGCTATTACCATACAAAGAGCATTTTATGCCCCGAATCATTTTTCTTCCAAGCACGATTCGATTCCCTTCTCCTCTGCCAGACCCCAAGGCCAGTTCTGTGAACCACTGGTTCCACAGGAATCTGCCCACTGCATCTCCACTATTAAAGACGCCATCTCATCAGGTCAAAGATTTCTTGTTCCTTTGATGTCGAAGGCATCCCTCTCAAGGACTAAAAACATGAGGAGCTTTGTGAACTGCTGCACGTTAGGAAACAGATCAAATCCCTGCGTTCTAAACGTAGGAAAGGGGGAAATAGGAATGAAATAATAGTGGTCGAAGGAGGGCATTGTGAGTTTAGTGTATCAGAGAAGCGTGAGAACTGATGAAACAGCCGTCTTCAGCCACCGGAACTTCGGGTTATCGAAATTCAAAGCCTGACTGCCTTCAGGGGTTCAGGAGCTGCCTGTGTCACTTCTTAGCTGTGTGAGATTGGACAGGCTGCTTATTCTCTCCAAGCCTCAGTTTTCTCATCTGTAACATGCGGATAATCATATCTACGTTATAGAGATGCTCTGGGCGTTTAAGGAGCTGTGCTGTGGGGCAAGTGGTGATAGATAAGCCTGGGCACCCAGAGTCATCACCGCAGTGCAGTGACCTTCCTGGGGAAGCGCCACAGGGACGAATGATGCTGGGGGCGGGTGATGGTGGTGGCAGAGGAGCCGGCAAGAGGAGGAGGGCAACAGGCAAATCTACTCATCAGAGACTCACTCTAAGTGCTTTGAAAGACGACTCCTTAAATCACACTAGGAAAACATTTTAAAGGGCAGGGAAATGGCTCTCTCTATCTGAGGAGGAGAGACAAGAAATGAATTGTAAATTCTTCAAAAAAAACCCCAAAACACCAAAAACTGAGTAAAGAGGGGGGAAAAGTGGCAAATAATCAAATCCCTAGACTAGGAGCACAGAAGGAAGCTCAGTTTAGAGCACGAACCCCAGCAGAAAGAGTCTAGTGCAAGACAGAGACTCAAACGTTCTGGTCTTGGGACCCCTCTGTACTACAAAATTACTGAGGATCTCTGAGAACTTTTGTTTACATGCGTTTTGTCTATCGATACTTAACAAATTAGAAATTATAAGTGAGAATTTAAAAAATATATATGCATTAAATTATTTTTAAAAATAATAAATTCATTACATGCTAACATAACCTATTTTTACAACAATAATTCTATTTTCGAAACTGAAACAAACATTTAGTGGGAAGAGTTGCACTGTTTTATAACTTTGTAAATCTCTTTAATGTCTAGCTTAAAAAAAATGACAATTGACTATATGTGCTCGTGCATTCAGTCTGCTGCAGTGCTGTTTCGACTGAAGTGTAGGAGGATGTGGTCTCGCGGATACGCAGTTGCAAAAGGGAGCACCTCGAAGAGCCCTGAAGAGATCCCAGGAACTCAGGTATAGCTCTGAGGTTGACTTCTGAGAGACTCGGGTGAAGCCAGGCTCTGTCTGTTATGTCTATGCAACCTTGGCAAGTTATTTAATCTTGTAAAACCTCTGTGTCCTGATCTTCAGAATCATAATGGCATTGTTATTTCATGGGGTTACTGAGAGGATTAACTGAGATGCTTTCTACTTTACTGTTTTTAGCATAGTGTCAGACACGTGGTACTTAAGTCAGTAGCTATTATTTTTTAAATATCATTATTAGTAGTAGTAACAGGTATCCATGAAATTTGAGCAGCTGTGGGTCCAATGAGAAGTGTCTGCACATTCAGATTGGGTTCTCTGCAACCCTTTTTGTTTTCCAAGGGTTCAAAAGTATTCATCCGAGCTACTTTGGTCCAGGGAAAACCACTTTAAGTATCTTTTAATCATAGCTTTTCCACACTGAACATTATATATAAACTAGTGATCATTAAAGGAATTTTGATGGAGAATTATGAATATAATAATTTTTTTAATGAATGAATCTAAGACTAATAAAAAGTCATTTAAAACATTTGATGGGAAACAATAAAAGTATTATTGATGCAATTAACAGAATCGGGAGATTTTACCAGGTAATATGAGAGGCCCATCATGTATCATTTAAGAGTGAAAACTTAAATATTAAGGTGAATTAGAAATTCCAACATACATATTTAAATGATTAGCAGATTGTAAGGCCCTCCCTTGAGAAGCTAAAACCATTCTGGACCATCTTTAGTCATGTACTCTTAGAGGTGCTTCTTTTGTTTAGTTTTGTTATATGTTTATTTGCTTTGTTTTTATCTTAGTTTCTGGAAATTCCACAGCCCCCCAAACAGCAGCAGAGGCACTTGGTGACAACTGACAACCCTCATGGTAGGAGAATTTCCATTCCTTTGAAGGAATGGGAGATCACAAAAGGTTAACAATGTTACTAAGTTCCTATTAACACCTAGGATGTCAGGATATTCTGTAAAAAGGGAACTAACATCAGGCTCTCAGTTTCCTTCTATTCTAAGATTTATGACCATGAAACATGTGATCTCACAGTAGATTTTAATAAACACTTTCAGAATCAGTGTGGGGGGGGCAGGGGGAGGAGAAGGGAGGGGAATAGAGGAAGCAGGGGAGGGGCAAAGTCACAAAATTCCAAGGTTAAGGAAGCAACAGCCTGGAGTCCCCAGGGGAGTGATAAAATCCCTAGAGCGCTCTTGACTTGGAAGCCCTGGACTAAATGTCTCTGAGTTGTCTCCCCCAGAATGTGCACCATACTGGTTTGGCCTGAAGGGAAGTGTGCAGGCAGCAAGGAGCCCAGCAGCCAGGAGACAGTGATCCCTCATCCACTTGATTCCTTAACTGTTTAGTTTTGGTTGACTTTTCACCTGGTTTTGACTCTGTACAAGCATTTGAAGGAATGTTTCTTTCTTTTCTACTCCTGCTGTCTATTACTGAGGCTGGAGACTGGGGACAGAGAGAGAGGGAAAATGAGAGGTCAAACAAGAATCCCTACAGCTATCCACCCTCCTGAATGGGAAGCACTGTCAGGAATATAGTCTTCATTTATAGATTCTCATTAATTAGAAAAAATTCTCAAGAGTTCCTCATTATCAAAGACACATTCATGTATATGGCCCTAAGAAGGATCTGTCTCTAAGAATGTCTCATTGCTAACATGTATCCAGTGCTTGGCATGTGTGAGGCATTGCTCTGGTGCTTTCACATGTATTAACTCATAACTCAGTTAATCCTCCCAACAACTTTATGAATTCAGTACTACTAGCATGCTCATGTTACAGGTGGGGAAACTGAGGCACAGAGAGGTTAAGAAACTTGCCTGAGGTCACACAGCAGTGAAGCCAGGATGTACATCTACAGACTTAACCACTGTACTACACTGTCTCTCCTATAAATAAATGCATCTTTAAGAAGAGTACGTTCTGGAACATAAAAGATTCTTATGAATATATTCTTATTTTTCTCAGTCTCAGCTGCAGCAGCAGCAGCAGTGGGAGGAAAAAAATGGAACAAACTCAAAAGTCCTTAAGAAATGAAAATGGAGGGCTTCCCTGGTGGCGCAGTGGTTGAGAGTCCGCCTGCCGATGCAGGGGACGCGGGTTCGTGCCCCGGTCCGGGAGGATCCCACATGCCGCGGAGCGGCTGGGCCCGTGAGCCATGGCTGCTGAGCCTGCGCGTCTGGAGCCTGTGCTCCGCAACAGGAGAGACCGCAACAGTGAGAGGCCCGCATACCGCAAAAAAAAAAAAAAAAAAAAAAGAAAATGAAAACTGCAACTAAAACTAAATGATTGAAAAGAAACAAACAGGTTGGTAGGTCATTAAACTGGCCACTTGATGAAAGGGCTTTTGGGGAACTGGCTGGTATTCTCATTAGTCTTGGCTGCTTTGGGGATGGTCGCTCAGCTTCCTTAATTTGGACGAACACTGTGCTAATACAGTGGCTACTGGTCACATGTGGCCTTTCAAGATTAAATTATTTAAAATTATTTAAAATGAAATAAAAATTCAGTTTTTCCGCCGCATCAGCCACATTTCAAGTGCTCAACAGCCATGTGTGATTGGTGGCCACCGAAGTGGACGGAACAGATACAGAACATTTCCATCATCACAGAAAGTTCTACTAGACAGAGTTTTTTGCTCTGGTCTCTCCGGTCCCTACCTGCCCCCAACATTCTGTGATTTACTGACAGAACCTGGCTGGGCATTGGGTAGGAAGAGAGTGTCATCTTTACAGTACAGAAACTGGAACGCCAATGAAGTTGAAAACAAAGACTCAGATGTAGGAAGGAACATGGTCTTGAAAGATGACCTCACATCTTTTGCCTTCACAGTCAAAAGATGGAAACAGAACATCTGGCTGTTTACTACATAGTCACAAGGCCGTGCTTTATACTTTTACAACACGGTTCTTTGGCTAAAAGCAGAGTGGCCATCTCAAGGTCCCACTTCTCCCTTTTAATAGAACCAAAGGTCAAAGAATAACTAATGGTTCAGAAATATGCATCCATTTTACTGTTCCTAGCTTCCCCTAGGCCATCTCAGCCTGACTGCCATCTTTCTTTTTTTTTAAAGATTTATTTTATTATTTATTTATTTATCTTTTTGCCGTGCCGCAAGGCTTGTGGGATCTTAGCTCCCCGACCAGGGATTGAACCCGGGCCCTTGGCAGTGAGAGCAAGGAGTCCTAACCACTGGACTGCCAGGGAATTCCCCTGACTGCCATCTCTGCTATCTCCTCACCAGCCACCGACAGAGTGAATGAAGCCGGACAAAGCTCTGCCCTTCCGTAAGCGTGAAGGAAAATCAATCCTAATTGTTCCTCATCCTTGCAGGCGGGGTCTGGCTTTCCAAATTCAGCCCACATTAGCAGCCTAGGAAAGCCCAGGTCTGCTCAAAGCCCAAGGCACATAATGAAGCACTGCCTAATGGAAGATTCACAGAGCTGGCTTGATTTATATTTTAGTCTAAACCAATTTAGGGTTGATGCAAAAGAAAGGAAAACATCTTTGAAGTTCTGAAAAACAGGACTTCAAAGATGTTTTCCTTTCTTCTTCATCGAATCTACTTTTTTTAGACTGTTTCCTGCATGTCTAAACAAAAAAGCCTTTGTTGAGAGATTTCAGATCCTGATCGACTTAAAAGAGGCTTTGAAATCAAGGGACAATTAAATTTACTTTTAGCTACATAGAAGAGAGCATGGTATTCACTACCGTCAAGCACTGTGGGGAATCTATCCTCATAAAATTCTACATTTCCTAAATTAAATTATAAACCCATTTCTCCCTGGGAGAGATACAGTTTTAATCACATGGCCAAGCAAATACCATTATGGTTTAGATTTATTTAAATGCTTTCCCAGGAAAAAAACTCTAATAGCTTTATCGTAAGGTGCCCACCAAGTTTCTTTTGTTTTTAGCTGTTTCTTGGGGATACAGAAAGAAAGAATGTAGGCTAAGAAGTTAATGCTCTAAACACTAGAAATAATCAAGATAGGCAAGAATCTTAAATGAACAGCCCTCCTTATAGCAACCAGGCCAAATGAGAAGGGCAATTAAAAACATCATGGCCCCAGAAGGCAGAGCTGTATGAATTTAGAGGCTTACTCTCCTTCGGTACCTTTTGATCTTTATCTCACCTGAAAAGCGGGCTGTCACAGCACACACAGTGATACATTCCTGATTCCTTGTTGTTCAGGTAGATCCCACTGAAAGGCTGAAAGTAAATGAGATACATCACCTTCAGGTTTCTCATAACGCCAGCAGGACACAATACAGCAGATCCAAATCCAAGATTAAGTCTCCCAATAAAGGAATTTTTATACTAATCTGACAAAGTGCAAATATCACTGGAGAGAAAATTACAACACGCCCAGTGAAGAAGCCTACAGGCTTGTTTACGACCGGGCTTTATTGTGCCAAATATTCAAATTATGACATTAATAATGCTTTGTATTTATATAGCATGTTTCACCCAAGAACATCAAAGCCTGTGAAAAAGCAAGAGAACCGCACCTCTGGATTGTGTAAGATCTTGGTCACCATTTCAAAAGAGTTATTAATACAACAGGAATCTAGTCCACTGTCTAAAACACTTTGAAATCTCCAATTAAAGACAGGATATAGGTATATAAAAAGCAAAGCTCAGTGAGATTAGCTTGTGCCTTTAATATGCTTTACGTGGTGTTTAGGACACTGCATACTTAATAAATGCTAAATAATGAGCTAGATTCTCCCAGGGCCTAAGTTACTACTTAGATGAAATTACCACGTTAATTGTGGCTTAGGAGTTTGCAGGTTCCGAGAGGAACACAAGGAGACTTGAGGCAATGAATGAGCCAAGACTAATTTTTTTTAATGTTATTTTGTAAACTGATCTCATTGTTTGAAAAAAAAAAAAAAGACTATTTTTGCCCAGTTCCTTTCGTCATCTCCTGTCAAAGGAATGTTAAAAAAAAGAAACTCTTGGGCTTCCCTGGTGGCGCAGTGGTTGAGAGTCTGCCTGCCGATGCAGGGGACAGGGGTTCGTGCCCTGGTCCGGGAAGATTCCCACATGCCGCAGAGCGGCTGGGCCCGTGAGCCATGGCCGCTGAGCCCGCGCGTCCGGAGCCTGTGCTCCGTAATGGGAGAGGCCACAACAGTGAGAGGCCCATGTACCGCAAAAGAAAAAAAAAAAGAAACTCTTGAACAAGCCTAGTGTGAAAATCTACAAGCAGTGGCTAGTGGCAGGCACTGTCCCATTTTATGGAGAGAAGCTGAGGCACAGGGTGGGTCACTGAGTCCCAGCACTGACTCAGGAAACGAGCAGCCCCCTTGGTCCTCTCGAGACGTCCTACCTCGACAAGTCCACAGGTCAAACATTCACACTCCTCGTGGTAGGACTAACAGCCCATTTTCAGGGAGCTGCATAATGGACAATTTCAAATTAACCTACTGAGCCCACCATCTCAGCACACTTGGATGTTTTCCCTCTTTAAAAACCCTGAACTTGGCTGCAGACATCCGAATGGTGGTGAGCTGGTCTTTTTCTGGCCCGTCCCCTCGAAGGCCTGTACCCAACGCTGGCATGAATGGGCATCTGGAGTGAAAAGGAAGTTTCGCATCCCCCCCACCTGGGCTGATGAGGCACACATGCCAAAGGGCTACCCAGACCTGAAGGTGATCTAGAGAAGCCTACTCATGCGATCGGGACAGCCTGATAATATTCAAAATATAATTCTGTCATTGCAGGGACAGTTGGGCAGAGGAAGTGACGGGGAACTGATAGCACAGTAAGTTAAAGAAAAAAAATCAAACATAAAAGAATCCTTAGCTGATGTATTTTATGAAATGACATCTCTCCTCCGCCTCCTTACCTGATTTCCTCTGTCTGCCCTCTCACCCTTCCTCCCCAGTTTTATACAAGGCCTATCACTTATTTAGGGCTTCTCGCTTGTTCATTCCAGTATTTACTTGAAAACCTAGTATGTATCCAGTGCTGGACTGGGTACTAAGGCTGCAGAGATGGAAAAACAAAATGAAACCAAACCAACCCACAGTTCCTGCACTTGGAATCTGCTACCAAATTGGGAAGAGACACGTGAGCTGGCAGCTGTCACACCACATGACAGGAGCTCTGATGGAGAGGTTAGTAGGGAGTGAGGATAGCACTAGGCCCTTTACTACTAGGGGAGTTTTCACCAAGGCTTTCTGCACCAGGTAACGTCTGAGATGTCTGAGATCAGGGTTTTCTTTTTCTTTAATCTTCTATCATCATTATTTTTCATTGCATGGCTGATTGGTGTTTATTACAGGAAATGCCAAGACACTAAACTGAGTTCCGAAGGATGAGTAAGAGTTAATCAAATGAAGAAATGGAAGAGTATTTCAGACAGACAAGCAGCCTGGGCTGGGCCCACGTGACAGAACAGGGCAAGGTGGAGAAGGGAGAAGAGGTTGCTGCAAAGGTGGGGAGGGCCAGATCATAGTGGCTTTGTCAGACCACGCTAAAGAGTTTTCGTGCCATCCCACTGAAAATGGAAAGCCGTTGGAAACTTTTAAAGTGGGTGTGCACACGATCAGAGCTGTTTTTTATCAACAGAAGGAGTACTTGACATGCACATGAAGAATGGATTGGAATTGGGGCAGGAAGACACTGGAGGCAAAGGACAGTCAAACGGCCACCAGTTCAAGCCTAGATTTAACTGTGGCAGGAGCAGTGGAAATAAAAAGACTAGAATAGATTCAAGAATTATTTAGAAGAGAGAACTGAAATGCGTGACTGTCAGAGTCAGAGACGTAATGACTTTCAAGATACACCTTCCCCTGGGTTTTCAAAGTCTGTCCTAAGGACTGAGTATTTGTGTACTGCCCCCACCAAGTTCAAGTTTAAGCCCTGACCCGCAATGTGATGGTGTTAGGGGGTGGGGCCTTTGGGAGGTGATGAGGACATGAGGGTGGAGCCCTCAAGAATGGGATTAGTGCCCTTATAAGAAGAGACATGAGAGAGATGACCTCTTTCTCCACCACGTGAGGACACGGCAAGAAGGTGGCCATCTGCAAACTAGGAAGAGAGTCCTTATCAGGAACTGAATTGGCTGGCACATTGATCTGGGATTTCTCAGCCTCCAGAACCCTGAGAAATGAATGTTTGTTGTTTAAGCAGCCCAGTCTGTGGCATCCTGCTACAGCAGCCCGTGCTAACACAGTCTGTCTGCACCAATGCGAGTTCTCTCTTCTTTTATCTTTTCCATACTATGAATACATACCTGTTGGAAACAGATGACACACTCAAAAGGAATGATTTGCAGATAATATCACACAGCACTATTTACAAAGGTGGGGACAGGGCCGATGGAGACCAACAGGGAAGGTGAAGCACCCCTGGGCCAGTGACTGAGAACACGCTACTGGCCTGTGGGACACAGAGCGGGCAGGACCCGTGAGGCTGCAGCTGGAGGGGAGGGCTGCCTGCAGAAGCTGCAACCTGCATGGGAGGAACACAGTCCTAGGGGGACCCTGGATGCCTGTTTCTCCACTGTGCCCTCTGATCTTGCTGGCATCTCCCAGGGGCCAACCCAATCAGGAGTCAGAGGGCAAGGGAGCCGGTTAGTCTTCCCAGAACTCAGAGCAGAATGAGGCATGTGGATGGCGGATGTGGAAGGCAAAGAATGACCTGCATAAAACCTACCTTCTATTGATATTTGACTTTTAGTTATCGCTTGACCAGGCTGTAAACCCCTTCGTCGTACCTAGCAGAGTGCTAGCAAATTACTGCTGTCCAATAAAGAGCATGTGCAACTGAATTTTAATTTTGAGTCACCAAATAGAAAGCTGAGGCATTTTACTTCTCTTTCCTTACCCTCATGGAGCTAACTAAGGCTTATAGTTCTGCAACGTTCTAAAAAGTTAACTGTGGAAATGGATCAACTGAAAGGGATTTATAACATTACTTAAAATAATAGATGATGCTCATTTTGTCAAAGGGCCAAATGCACAGAGTATATTATACCATTTGTTTGAAAATCCCACATATTTATTCTCCTAAACATCTGGCAGCTCATCTCCAGGCTGCCGTCTCCAGCTCCACACCCTGCGTGGCTCTGTCCCTCAGAATAGGGCCGGCTTACAATGCTATGGGAATGCACACAACTGCACAGGGAATCACGTGTGGCTCCCCTGTGCTATCTGCACTATGGCTAATGTAGTCTCTTTCCCAGTGAAGCCTTTCTTAAAATCCCACCCACAGGAAGTTTTCAAAAATACCAGTATTTCACCAGAATCTATTGGGATCTGCTGGCCGGTCTAACAGCTTTAGGATCAGTGGCGAAGTCGAGGGTGAGACCACGGTTACACGGTCATAGCACATGGACAGCTTACCTGAATTTTGCAGGGACTGCTCAATTCAAAGATATAAATATTCTACAGCTTTTGAAACCGCTGCACTGTGGTCCACTCCGTGGGGTCTGCTTCACCAATGAAAATATCTAATAACCTGGTTCAATAACTATATTCCAGTGGTCATATTTGGGACTGAGACAGACTACTTGTTGGGAAATGCAGCACAGTAAACATGGTACATACTATAATGAGGAACCACTGAGGGCTGTTCTCTCAGGAAATGAAAGAAAGCTGAGATTACCGAAGTCGGCTTCAATAATGTGTCCTTCTCATGGCCTGCAGTCATGTGACAGTCACCACGGTTTATTTTTTGAGCGCCTGTTATCTGCAGGCACCATGCTATGTGCTGGGGTATATACCAAGGATGGCAAATGCTAAGAAGAGAAAGTACTGGTAAAAGCAAACCCATCGGGGCTGAGGAAAGGCTTCCCTGTGGGAGTGAGAGTGGGGCCGAGAGCTGAAAGGTACGTGTGAATGGGTCCGGGTGTTGGTGGTGGGGGAGGACACAGGGTGTAAAGGCCCGAATGGAGGGGAAGCCCAGGGTCTGAGAGCTGAAAGAGGATAGTGTGGCCGGAGTGCAGCGACCAGGGGGAAATGTGGCCAGATCTGAGGACAGCGGGTGGAGGTAGGGGCCAGAGCCTTTAGGGCCTCATTAGCCACTTTTCAACTTTTCTCTTTACTTTGAAAGCAGTGGGAAGCCACTGAAGAATTTCGAGCAGGGGGTGATGTGGTCAGATCTGTTTCCAAAAGAGAATGGCAGCCGTGAGGAGGGCAGCTGTGAGGAGAGCATCTGGAGGCAAATGCACGCAAGCCAGGGCTGGGGGGAGCCTGGACCAGCCTGCAGGTGAGAGCAGCGGAGGGAAGCCGAGTATGGGAAGGTTCTTTAGGAGGCAGAATGGGTGGGCGAGGCGACGACGGAGGGCAGTGTGTCCAGAGGAAGGATTCTGGTTTGCACAACTGGATAGATATTCATGGCCGAAGAAGGAGAGCAATGAAAGGCACCAGATTCGCAGAGCAGATGATGAGTTAGGTTTCGTAGCGAGATAGATTCCAACCTGTCTTGCCCTGCCCCCAACACATCTACTCAGAAACTGTCAGTCGGTGTAGCTTACCGGTTCCGTCCCTTTTTCTCTCGTGACATGGAACTGCTCTGGAGTCAGCTTCTTCTGCCACTCACTCTTGGAGAGAACTGGCTTCCGCTTTGTAAGGGACCCTGTGTCGTTAAATAGGGATTAAAAAAAATTAAAACAGCAAGGCCCAGAATGCTGAGGTTGACTTCCTTGGATTTGTCTAAGAAAATTTAGTTATTTACCCAAAGAATTAGAGTCATGCCTTTACTACAAATATTTATATTTTTAATTGTTTTTCGTATTTCATTGCATTGTTCGGGATCTCAAAATTACTACTGTATAAGAATTTATTTACTTTAATAGCAATGATCGACAAATTGCAAATTATAAGATGGGTGCTACTGACTTTCAAATGATGTCTGTGATCAAGTTAAGGACTTTTATATTTTCTATATTATTAAAATATATTTTGCTTGGAAAAAACCCAGTAAGGCACAATGACCTTTTCTTCCCTAGCCTCTCTACTAAAGTGCACCATCTCCCGGCAAAACACGCCATCCCTTCCACCCCTTCCACCCTTCGTTCTTCACAGAGACCAGAAAGCTTCCACCCCTTCGTTCTTCACAGAGACCAGAAAGCTCAGGTACAAAATACTGTAACTGACTCATTAGTTTAATAAGAAATGAGTAATAAGTAGAGAGCCAGTTTTCCAGTCCTGCTGGGGCACAGAAGATAAGAGGCACCTGAAATACGAAATAAGGTAGAATAAATTCTCCTTGGGTTACTAAGGGTAGAAATTCATCTTTCTTCTATTACTACGTTCAAAGGAGTGTTTCCTGTCAGGATACAGCTGGGAGTAGCTGAGTGATTGGAGAGAAAAGATCGTGGAGCCAGTGGGTTATTAAACCCCTCCTCCTTGCTGGTTTATAAAGATATCTCTGATTTTGTTTGTCAAGGGAGGTCTTATTAAAAATTCTTTTGTGTGGAAAAAATAAGAGACTCCTATAGCACATACTCCTGAACGGGAAACTGAGACCTACCATAATCTATTATCATGCTTCATGGTTTTTTTCCACTTTTGTCTTCCTTTCTTCTGCTCCCTTCAGCTTCGTTTTTACAACTTTTTTTTCCAGTGAGTGTAAACATAATAACTTTAGCCAAAGAGAAGTAGGAAGCCTAATGTATATTATAATAAATAAACGTTTTAATCATCCAAACGTTTTAATCATCCAACGTTAAGAATATGAGAGGACCTTATCATCTGCTTACACCTCAACTTACAAAGGAGAAAATAAGGCCCAAAGGGTTAGTAACTTGACCACAGCACTGAAGATGAAATGTTAACTACCTGTGATGTCACCACCCACATAACAAACATGTCAGAAAATCGTAGCTGAATTTCATTTTTGGTTACAAAAAAGAAAGTCGTAAATAATCTTTCAGCAAGAGAAGACTTGTATCTTCATCACGAGTTCATAACACTGCACAATATGGTATTTTCAGTATTATATATTATTGACTGCTATGGTTGTCTACATTTTAGTTAAGGGTTTTTATCTGTTAAATATATTAGAAGGTGTCCTTTCTTAAATACTTTTTATAAGGCCATGGGGATTTCTTTTTTCCAATGGAAATATACCTCTGAAATACTCCTATGGAAATATTGCTCAGTTACACACAAATTTTTCAGGAACTCAGCTCCTGGGGAGCAAAGCAAAATGTATTCATGTGATCATTATTACTGCTTAGTGACTTTCAGAGTTATTATGCAGAATGCCAAGTAACAAAGGGAGAAGGAATGATGAAATTTTTAAAATCACCATTTTTGCAATCACTAAAATAATAGACGGATTCAAGCAAGAATCATCAGGGAATTCTAAAACCCTTGGGTGAAAAGACTGTTGAAGAATGGAATAGTTACACATTTTCAAAATATCCCTCAAATTATCAATTTTACAAGTAAGAAAATGTACCTTTACAATGGAAAAGTCTAGAAATCACCCCCTCAACCAAGTAAGCAAGGTTAGCATCACCGACAGTGGGGCCAGCTGACATCATGTGCCTCTGGGTGGGATGCGCTGCACTGAGTCTGCTCTTGGAGAGCTCACCAGGACTTCTTAGGGACACCCAGGAACACTTCATCCTCATCCCATCTACTTCTCCATAGAAGTGACACTAGACATTCTCTCTTCCTGGTATAGTCTACTCCCTCAGCTTGCATGACACCAAATCCTCCCGTCTCTCCAGTTCCTCCCTCTCAGCAACCTTTCTCAGCTCCCCTTCCTCTAGCCATCCTTGAATACTGGTGTTCTTTAGAGGAGTCTGTCTGTCTTAGGCTTTCTTCTATCATTCCTCCACACCCCCTCCCCCACCCTGGGAGATTTTATCCTTAAAGTACCATCTACATGATGAGACTCCGAACCTGTTTTTTCCCTCCATCCTAGATCTCTCTGCTGAGTACTGGATCCATACACAATCCACACCTGGATATCTCCACTAAGCCCATCCCAAACAAAAGAATTTCATGTATCTCCTCCACCCCAACCCAAATCTGGTCCTCCTCTCATGTGCTCCAGCTCATCAACTCCATGTTTCAAACCAGAGAGCCAGGCCACCATCCATGACTCTTCCCTTGCCCTTGCGCCAAGCCCGTTGGTTCTACTTCCTAAATAACTCTAGGATCTGCTCATTCTTACCCCTCTGCAACTACCTTGGATCAGGCCACCATTACCTCCAGCACAGAATATTACAGATTTTTTTCTAATTTGTATGCCCTCCCCTATTCCAACCACTTCTTTTTCCTCACTGCCCAAAACTGCTCAATGTGACATAATACCCTCAAGATAAATTCCAAACTCCTTGATGTGACTTCCAAGGCTCTTCATGGTTGGCCCTGCTTACCACTTCCAACTTCTCCCTTCTACTATGCTTCAGGCCCTCTCAACTGTGGTCCTCTGAGTTCCCCCAGAAGACATCATAGTTTGTTTAGCTTTTTACTTGTTGTTAAGATGGAGTGAAGACTTCTAAGATCCTTACGTGCCAGGACAGAAACCGAAGTCTCCAATCTCTGGTCTCAGTTTACATGTTATCTTCTCCAAGAAATATTCCCTGACCCCCTAAGTCTGGGTTGCAAGCTCCTCCTCTGGGTTCTCACGGCCCTCAGTGCTTCCATGATAGACACGACAATCGCAGGTTAATTTGTCTGGATGTCTCATTCAACTAGAAGCTGAAAGTCTGAAAAAACTGTGTCTTTGTTCAGTGTACCCCTATTTATCAGTGCCTTGGCATTTGATATTCATTTCTTCATTCATTTGGTCATATTCATAGAGCACCTACTATATGCCAGACACTATTCTAGATGCTGGGGATACAGACGTAAAGAAAACAGACGAGAGTCACCGCCCTTATGGAGTTGAGGTAAAGTAACTAAGAATGTAAAACTTTAGATGATTTTTTCAAAAATCACAAAGGATATTAGAGAGCATGAGGATGTTTGTGTACGTATTTATGTGTGCGTATGCACACACACAATTTAAAATAATGAGGGAAGGCCTTATTAAGAAGGCGACATTTCAGCAAAGAGTTGAAGGAAATGAACAAACACACAACATGAATACCTAGAAGAAGCGCACTGCAGGCAAGAGAAGCACCAGGCTGGGTGTGGCTGGCGCATCTGATGAACAGCAAGGAGGCCAGAGCAACGGAGGTGGAGTCAGCAGGGAAGGTTAGTAGAAGTGGCAGCAGACAGATGATGGGGGCCAGATCATTTAGGGCCCTGAAGGCTATTGTAAGGACACTGGCTTATGTTCTGAGTGAGTCTGGAAGTCATTGGAAGGTTAGCTGAGGCATGACATGATCTATCATATTTTAAAAGGATCAGTGGTAGATATACTAAAAAAGTATTTGAAGCAGGGTGAAGTCTGAAGCAGGGGAACCATTACAGAGGCTACTTTAATCTGGCTGAGAGGTGGAAACCTGGATCAGGGTGGCAGCAGGAGAGTGGCTAAGTAGCGAGACGCTGGACACAGTCTGATGGTAGAGCCGGGGGATCTGCTGATGGGTCAGATGTGGAGGTAAGAGAAAGCAAAGGGCCAAGGGTCATACTCCACAGCTTCTGGGCTCTGAAAGATGGGGGAAGACTACAGGAGGAGTAGGTTTGGGAACTTGGTTTTGAATTTGTTAACTTTAAAAATGCCAATCAGATATTCAAGTGGAGATGTCAACTAGGCAGTTGGATATATGGATTTAGAGTTCCAAGAGAGGTCTAGGATGAAAATATAACTTTGTGACTCCTCAGCCTTTAGATGTTATTTATCTTGGACTGGAAGATCCCCAAGTCAGTGAGTGTAGACAGAACAGAGAGAGAGGCCTGAGGGCTGGACTCTGAGGCTCTCCGCAATATACACGTTGAAGAAATGCGGACAAGCAGAGAGGTGGGAAGGAAACCACAAGAATGCAGTGTCCTAGTGAAATGGAGCAGGACCCTATGGTGCTTGCCCCCCATGTCCTCAGGCTGCCTTTTGTCTGTGGAAAAACTTTAGCCAAAGAATAAGTTTAATCAGAGAAGTGAGAAAATGCAGAAACAAAGGAAAACAGTCCAACAAGACCAAATAATAATAGGTTAGTCATTAAGCAAAGTCAAGGACTTTTAGTTCCTCCTCAAGGGCTATAGGTAATATTCTGAGCCATACCCTGTGAGTTGTCTTACAGATACTGAAACCCCGCAAGGTGGAAGAAGTTACATGATGACCAGGCTATAGCCACGACATAAGCAGTCACAATTCTGAGAGCTGGCCTTAAAGAAGTGGAACAAATTGACCCTGGAACTGAACATTAACTGCACTTAAAACAATCCCAAGATGATGCTGATCAGACCACCGATGACCAACTTCAAGATGACTGTCAGAGCTGACTGCGCTGTTTCTGCGTGTAGCCCGCTCCCAGCATGTATAAAAGCTCTTGCCCACTGATTGTCAGTGGGGAGAGTCGGCCTTTGGACAGGCCTCTGCCCCCTCCCCCGCCAGGCTGCCGGCCTCTGAAATAAAGCAAACTTTCCTTCCCACCAACCTGGCCGCTTTATTGGCTTTAGAGCGGCGAGTCCGACCCCATCTTCGGTTACAGTTTCTGGCTCCCAACCTGGGGCTGCTGCACTCTCGCGATATCTGCTCGCGGGGTTTTGCCGAGCTGAGCCGCCATGATGACGCGCCGGGATGGCTGTGAGGAGCCGCTGCTCGAGGCTCGCTGGCCCCGGGAGTGGGGTTTGGGGGGACGCTCCTAGCAGCTGCCGAAACCATGTGTTTGGGGGATCCTCCCTGTTTCTCCCCTGCTCGGCACTGGCTGTCAGCGTACGATTTTCCTTGGTGGAACGGAAACATGCTGGACAAACTGAGGAGCTCCATGACCGAGTAAGTCCACGGGTGTGCAGCCGGCCAAACTTCTCTTTTGAGCACGAAATGCTATCTGCGTATTTTGCCAATTGGTTCTGACGTGTCTGACATTGAGGGCTGTTTGTGAGCACTGAGTGTGTCATTTGGGCATTTTGCCAGTTGGTTCTGACGTGTGTCTACTGTCGAGGACCCTCTGTGTTGGGTAAGTGTTTGGGACGCCACATGGGTCACTGTCTTGGAGGATTGTGACAGTTGTGTCTTCTGGTATGTGAGTGTGTATTCCATTTGTGTGATTGGTATCTTTGCTGTCTTTTGTAAAATGGTAAGGTCAGGTTCAATTCATTAGAAAAATTTTAGCTATGAGATTACGACTAAAGAAAAAGGAAGATAATTTTTTAAACAATATATGACAACAGTATTCTTTATATTTTGGAAAAGAATGGATAAGATGAAACTCTTTTGAAATTCCAAAACCGATTCTTTTTGCATATGCAGTTAGAGAAAGCTGGCTTGATAAAACACTGTTTTCAGAATTCTGACCCTGAGAGAACCAAAATATGCATAGGAGAAAGCTTGATGTTAACTCTTATCATGTCCTTGAAATACAAACACAGCCCACTTTGCCTGAGACTTCAGCCTTGGGTTAAATAGTAAAACTTCAAAAGATGTTTGGGTTTATTAAACACACATCTTGTACCACATTAAAGAGAAATTATGCTATGAGAAAAATGTAAGTTTTTAGAGGTTATGGAATATGTTCTTAAGTTTGCCAATCAGTAAATGCTGGTATAACAGTTCAATTACTTGTTTCTTGGTTTTGTTAAGGCTTTTAAGGGTTAAAAATTGTAATATGTAATTAAAGCTACTAAAAATGATAAGGGAAGCATTTCAGTGTGGAAAGCAAGTAGGATATGTGTTGTCGGCGAGAGAAAGTATGAAGAATGGAGATATATTTGTTGAGGAAAAATAAGGATAATAATTTGTCTTACAGTTGGTTGTTTTTGGATGGGCAAAGAAAAGGGACAAATCATATGGATACAAAAAGTGATAAAAGGTTTGCAAAAAAAGGGAATTTTGAGAAAAGAATTTTGTACATTGAAGGAGTGATTAAGATTAGATTGCGGGGGCTTCCCTGGTGGCGCAGTGGTTGAGAGTCCGCCTGCCGATGCAGGGGACACGGGTTCATGCCCCGGTCTGGGAAGATCCCACATGCTGCGGAGCCGCTAGGTCCGTGAGCCATGGCCGCTGAGCCTGCACGTCCGGAGCCTGTGCTCCGCAGCGGGAGAGGCCACAACAGTGAGAGGCCCGCGTACCACAAAAAAAAAAAAAAAAAAAAAATTAGATTACAGGCTTCCCTGGTAGCGCAGTGGTTAAGAATCCATCTGCCAATGCAGGGGACACGGTTCAAGCCCTGGTCCAGGAAGATCCCACATGCCGCGGAGCAACTAAGGCTGTGCACCACAACTACTGAGCGTGCGCTCTGGAGCCTGTGTGCCACAACTACTGAAGCCTGTGCACCTAGAGCCCCTGCTCTGCAACAAAAGAAGCCACTGCAATGAGAAGGTCGCGCACCGCAGCAAAGAGTAGACCCCGCTCGCTGAAACTAGAGAAAGCCCACGCACAGCAACAAAGACCCAATGCAGCCAAAAAAAAAAAAAAAGATTAGATTGGATTTAATTAGGTAAATGAACTTTGTTATTAATAGTAAGCTGGTACAAAACTGGAATTAGGTTTTCTTTCTCCCTGTTAAGAGAACAAAATTTTTCAGGAATATTGAGGTGCTTTTGATAACAGTAAGTTTCTTTCTCAAGCTAACTTCGAGTATTCCAAAGGGCCCCTAGACATCTCAGAAGAAATATTAAAGTAACTAGGATTATTTAGTATGTTAAATTATATGGAAAACATACGATAACTTTCAGATCATACTGCTGAACTGGGTAAGAAATTTGAAGAATTCTAGTGGAAAGCTACTGTTTTGCTTTCAACCACATTTTTGACCCCAGTGCTTGGGATGGAAAAAATTGCCTAGTTATCACAGAGTATAATGACTTATGAGGTGTGTCACTGCTGGCTTTAAGTTTACTGCTAAAAGCACATGTATAATGCTTGTGTGATAATTGGCTATAAGTGATAAAATGTATAGCCTATAAAATGTTTCCCCATCAGCAAACCTCTGTACTTGTTTATGTCTCACTAGTCCTCCCCACGACGTGGATAACTAGGCCAATATATAAACAAGGCCCCAAGTCCACAACACAGGGTTGAATGCAGCTGCACTTTTAACCTTTCCATTTTTTATGTAATTATAACTAATGCTTACTGTATGCCTACTAAGCACCAATATTGTGATAAAACATTTTTAGGTTTGTTTTTCATTTATTCTGTAAAACAACCCTACCATTATCACTATCCTTACAGAAGAAAAAAACAGGCTTCAGCGTACCAAGTTCAAGACGTGCCCAAAGACACAGGGTCAGTGATTGACACTGTCGACTCTGAAACCCCCTTAACCACAGAACTATTACCTGCCCATCATTCTCAGTGGTTGCCTACTAGTTGTTGAATTGAACTTTCATGGTTTACTTAAGCATTCCTTAACTGATGGATGTTTGGGTTAGAGCCAGTTTCTAGTTCTTAAGAGTAATTCTGTTAAAGACATCTGTGCACATATAACTTTGTTCTTCTTTAGAATTATTTCCTTAGAAGGAATTCCCAGGAGGGGGTGTCTGATAAGTTAGCAGTTCCTGTATTGGCGTCTGGCCAAATTTTTTTTTTTTTTTTTTTTGCGGTACGCGGGCCTCTCACTGTTGTGGCCTCTCCCGTTGCGGAGCACAGGCTCCGGACGCGCAGGCTCAGCGGCCATGGCTCACGGACCCAGCTGCTCCGCGGCATGTGGGATCTTCCCGGACCAGGGCACGAACCCATGTACCCTGCATCGGCAGGCGGACTCTCAACCACTGTGCCGCCAGGGAAGCCCTGGCCAAATTTTAACGTTGCTGAAGAACCTCAGATTCCAGGGCAATTCATTAGGCTGTTTTTGACAGCACCAAGTACAAACATGGGACAAATTTCTGCTGAAACCACCACCCTATAAACGGGAATGAGAAGAGCTCCAGCCCACAGCTGTGATGTTTCCATCACCTGTGGTTCTCAGGAAACCAATGCTTGGCACACAGTAGGCACAGAACAAATAATCAGATTGGCTGATTAGAGACACCAAGAGGTTCTGAAGGCCATGGTCCCAAGTCATGTTGGATCAGCTCCCACTGCACACTGCCAGGGCTTTTATTTATTTAACACAGCATTTTGAAAACTTCAAGGGATAAAAAGCATTCCAAGTGACTGGGTACATTTTCAGCACAGATATGTAGCTTTAAATGTCTTCAGTGGACACATAACAAATGGATTCAGAGACTGGATGGCTAGGCATCTGCCCATAAAGCCAATGTACACGAGGCACTAGATTCCCCTGAAATAGGCCTGAAATACGGTGCCAGCTAACGCATGTCTCCACAAGTGATTCCGTACTAAAGGATGAAATGTAAACGTGCCCCAGTCCCACAGAGCAGCCAAAGGCGTTTTGTAGAAAATAGACACACTTTTCCCTAGTTTGTATCACAGCCATTGACTAACGATGGTTATCAGGTTAAAGGAGGTATGGCATTAGTCCACACGTTTCCCTGGGTCCTGGAAACACAGAAATAGAGCAGGTCAGGGAGCAGATCCACAGGCATGCAAAGTCTGAACCGCCTGCTTCTCAGACGCGAAAAGCAGCATACATAACTGGAGAAGGTGGACAGTGTAATAGAGCAGGGGCCACTGCAGCAGAGAGCGCGCGGGGTGGGCTGCTGACCCAACACCTTGAGGCCCGGCTCTAGAGCGTAACATTTTATGCAAAAAAAAAAAGTGTGTGCACATTTGGAGAGAGGATCTGTACCTTTACACAAATCCTCATAGGGTTCAGTGACTCCCCCCGCCCCTAATAATATACAACCAGCTGTCGCAGAAGGAAGGAGGTGGGCGGGCAGGGCGTCCCGAAGGAGCTTTCCGAGAAAGTAAGCGCCAGGTCCAGAACCAGCTGTCGGGCTCCCAAGTGCTGGCAAGTGAAGGGAAACCGAAAGCTGGGAAGTGGCGGCGGGGCCTGCAAGGCCCGCGTCCTACCTGCGTCCTCAGGTCCGGTACTCGCGCCGACGCCGCCCCGGTCCGCTCGGCCCCGGACCGCCCACCCGGGCACTTCTCGGAAGGGAAGGCTCCTAAGCGCGCAGAGGAAGCGCGCCATGACGCTGTACACGACCCTGCGGGGCCCAGGCCGCAGGACCCGCCCACGTCCGAAGGGCCCGCCCACGCCCACAGGACCCGCCCACGTCTTCGGTGCTCCGCTCCGCCCCGCCTCCTCCCACCTCCCATCCTGTCCGGTCTGCAAGCACCGCACCGCGCTGTGCTCCTTACCCCACTCTTGCCCTTTCCGCTTTCCTTCTCCTAACCGCTTCTTGCTCCTGCCCCTATCGTCTCCCCTTGGCCTTCTTTGGCCCCCTCGGCCCATGTACCGCTTACCTCCCTGCGCTGCTCCCCCAAACCTGCCTCTCCCCTTGCAGGCTCTTCCCCTGGTCCCACCCCACAGCACCCATTCCCACTCTACTCCCCACGCCCTCTCCCCCCGCCCCACTGATCTGTTTTAGTTTGTTTGCATTTTCTAGAATTGTTTCTAAATGGAACTATAGATTAGTTTGCTTTTTCTTGAGTTGCACATAAGTGGAACCATTTTTTATTTTGTCTGGCTTCTTTCACTCAGAATAACTATTTTGACAGCCCTTCCTGTTCTTGCATGTAAGAACAAGGAACTGTTCATTCCTTGTTGGTGCTGAGTACTATTCCATTTATAGATATACAACAATGTGTTTACCTAGTCACCTTTTGATAGACATTATCATTCCCAATTTTTCCTTATTAGAAGTAAACCTGCTGGGAATATTTCTGTGCAAATCTGTGTGTCACCGACCAGAGTTCTTGGACTCCTTAGTCAATAGAAATTGATAAGAGGCCAGACAAGAAATTCAGGCAAGGCCTTATTGGCACTCATACTGCAACATGAGGGAGCGAAAACAAGTAACAGGTTCCCTTGCTCGCTTCCTGAGGCAGGGCAAGCTATTTCCTTACATGGGGTGAGGGTAGGTGGCGGGTCCAGGGGCTGTGCTGGAGGGGTGGCTTGGGTGGTCTGGCCACCCCTTTGGTGGTGCTGTGCGCAGGATGCCTGTGCAGGACCCTGGTTTTGCTTCCAGCTCCTCAGAAGTGGCAGTTGTATTTTTGGTCTTTTTGTATGTGTTGTTCATAATTTGCCCCAACTCACAGTTAATTTTACTCCCTTATAGTTTCTTTGTATTTTGTTTCTGGAGGAGAAAGTTTGTCCAGGTGCAAGCCCTACAGCAAAGGGTCCCAGGTCCCAGCCTGCCTCATTTATATGGACATGTGATTTCTTTCTCTTGGGTAAATAACTGGAAATGGAATGGCTAGGTCATAAGGTAAGTGTAACTTTTTAAAACTACCAAAATGTTTTCCAAAGTGGTTGTTTCCCCTTCCATTCTGGGGAGGACCACCAGCTTTACAGAATCCACCAATGCTCCTCTCTTCCAGAAACACCCTCACAGATACATCCAAATAACGTTTAACCAGTTATCTGAGTATCTGGTGGCCCACTCAAGTTGACCTGTAAAATTAACCATCACAGTCCCAAATTGGATAAATAAATAGGAAAACAACAGGGGGAACACTGTAATAACCTACAAACATTTACTATTATGAATTTAAGGAAAACTAATATTATCTATTTGGACAATACTCAAATCTGACTGGACAGATGGTTAAAGGATATGAGGAGATGGTTTGCACAAGGGAAACTACAAATAGTGTACAATCACTTGGGAAAATATTTAGCTTCCCTAAAAATTAAAGAATTGCAAATTAAAAGAGTCCAGTATACTACCTCCTACATGTTAAATTAATAATAGGTTGTTTTTTTTTTAAACCGAAGTTAACAGTGCTTTGGAGACTCAAGTATACTCATGCATTGCTTGTAGAAATAGTGGAATAATTTTTCTGGAAAGAAATCTGACAACATGTACCAAGCATCACAGAATTCATTATATCCTTCCATGTGGCAAATCTGCTCCCGGGAGCAAATCCCAGGGAAAGAATTCAATAAAGAGAAACACTCGATTTTTGCAAAGATGTTTATGCTTTTCATAATAATAGAAGGATCCAAAATCATTAGTAGCTAGGAAATGGCTAAGTAACTCTTGACAAAGTAATACAATGAAACATCATATAGCCATTAAAACTTCAAATATAAAGATTATCTGGATTTATGGAATGATCTATATGAAATAATGCCAATGGGAAAAAGTAGAACACAAAATAGTTAATACTTAAGAAAAATAACATAAAAATATGCGCTATGAAACTGGTCTGAAGCATAAAATTTTGGAAGAAAACTTTTTTGATGAAAGATTTTTTTTGTATTTTTCTCTTCAAATGATTTTTAATTTCACCAATGCTTCGTATTCCTTTTAGATAAATTAGAAAATAGAAGTATACACAATTCTTTTTTTTTTTTTTTTCTGTACGCGGACCTCTCACTGTTGTGGCCTCTCCCATTGCGGAGCACAGGCTCGGGACGCGCAGGCTTAGTGGCCATGGCTCACAGGCCCAGCTGCTCCGCGGCATGTGGGATCCTCCCCGACCGGGGCACGAACCCGTGTCCCCTGCATCAGCAGGCGGACTCTCAATCACTGTGCCACCAGGGAAGCCCCACAACACAATTCTTGAACACTATCTCAGAAATCATTACTGAGAATATTTTGATGTGTATTCTTTCAATCTTTTTCACACATACTGTAGTTGATATGTTTTAATTACTTCCCCTTTCCCTGAACTATACTCTTTCTTTTTTTTTGAAGAATACACTCCTGCCTCAATCCCGCATTCTCATTTATATAATTTGGATAGGATGGCTCTAGAGCAAGATTTCTCAAACTCAGTCCTTTAGACATTCGGAGTCAAATAATTCTTTATATGTATTGAGGGTGGGGGGATGGTTAGGTAATGCTTTGCAGGATGTTTAGCAGCATTTCTGGCTTCTACCCACTAGATGCCAGTAGCATCCTCCTCCAGTTGTGACATTGCCAAATGTCACCTGGGGGGAATCACTGATAGGATACAGATGACTGTATCCTAAAACAGTTTAGGTGTTGTTTAGTGTGTTTTAAAATCTGTCAGTACGTTTTTACAACTTGATTTTATTATTCAGTATTTTGGTTTTTAAAGATTTATTGCTGTAGATAGGTAGACAGACAGGTTTAGATCTACTTCATTCATGTTAACTGCTGTGTGGAATGCATTGTATTGACAAACCTGAGGATATCCATTATTCTACTTAGAGACAGTAGGATGTTTTCATTCTTCAGCTGTTACAAACCATGTTACCATGCTACAAATGAACGACTTTGTACAAACCTCCTTGTTCACCCAAGTTTACTTTAGAATAGACATATAGAAGTGGAACTACTGGATCAAAGAATAATGCATCTTCAGCTTTCCTAGGACTTCATCAGTTGCTCTTCAAAGTGGTGGTACCTACAATGTGCATGAGTCCATTTCTCCACATCTTCACCAGTATTTGATGTTATGAGGTTTACTAATTCTTGCCAATATGATGGATGCAAAATAAGGTTTCATTGATTTCTAATTTTCATTTCCCTGATTGTTAATGGCGTTGAGAATCTTTTCAGATGCTTAGTAGCCACCAATTCACAATTTTTGTGAATTGTATGCATTCTTGTCTCTTTTTCTTTTAGATTGTTTCTCTTTTTGTTACAGCTGTGTTGGAATTCTTTATTATTATGCATACCAATTATTTGATGATTGTATGGGTTTTCATTATTTTCTCCCATTATGTGAATTTGATTTTTACTTTGCTCATGATATCTTTTGTACAGAAGTTTTAATTTTTAAGTAGTCAGATTTATCTGCCTTTACAGTTTGCTTATGTTCTTTTACTGTGTTTGTTCCCATATATGTGTGTTTATAATTTTGTACAAACAGTACATACTATTATCATCAAAATGTATGCATTCTTTCCAACTTGCTTTTCTTACTCAATATTTTGTTTTAACATTTTATTTTATTTCATTTATTATTATTATTTTTTTTTGTGGTACACAGGCCTCTCACTGTTGTGGCCTCTTCCGTTGCAGAGCACAGGCTCCGGACGCGCAGGCTCAGCGACCATGGCTCACGGGCCCAGCCGCTCCGCGGCACGTGGGATCTTCCCGGACTGGGGCACGAACCCGTGTCCCCTGCATCGGCAGGTGGACTCTCAACCACTGCACCACCAGGGAAGCCCCACTTAATTTTTTAAAGATAGATTTTATTCATTTAAAAATTTTTTGGTTTTTATTTATTTTTGGCTGTGTTCTGTCTTCGTCACTGTGTGCAGGGTTTTTCTAGCTGTGGTGAGTGGGAGCTACTCTTCGTTGCGGTGCACGGGCTTCTCATTGCAGTGGCTTCTCTTGTTGCGGAGCATGGGCTCTAGGCTCACGAACTTCAGTGGTTGTGGCTCATGGGCTCTAGAGTGCAGGCTCAGTAGTTGTGGTGCACGGGCTTAGTTGCTCCGCGGCATGTGGGATCTTCCCGGACCAGGGCTCGAACCCGTGTCCCCTGCACTGGCAGGTGGATTCTTAACCACTGTTCCACCAGGGAAGCCCTGTTTTAACATTTTACCTGTATGGATTTTTAAAATCTATTTTATTTCTTTTAATGGATTTTACATAATAATGATATTCTCTTGTGTTATCTTCTAAAGCTTACAGTTTTTATTTTCACTTTTAAGTTTTTAGTCCACCTGAAATTAATTTTTGTGTATAGTTTGAGGTAAGGGTCTAATTTTGTCTTTTTCTACATGGAGAGACAGTTGTCAGAACCATTTATTAAATGTTCATATATTAAACTATTTATTTAAAAGTCTGCTCTGTTCCATTAGCCTCTTTGTCTATCCCTGTACCAAAACCACACTGTTTTAATACTATAATTTTATATTAAACCTTACTATCTGGCAAATATAATTCTCCCTTCTTCAATAATGTATTGGCTTTTCTTGGCTCTTCATTCATCTAAATGAAATAAATTTCACCTTACATGTGAAATTTAGTTGCATAAAAACAAGTCTATTGATGGGACTTCCTGGCAGTCCAGTGGTTGAGACTCCGTGCTTCCACTGCAGGGGGCATGGGTTCAATCCCTGGTCAGGGAACTAAGGTCCCCCATGCCATGCAGCGCGGCCAAAAAAGGAGAAGAAAAAAACAAGCCTCTATTGAAGTGTTGGTTGAAATGGCGTTGAATTATTGAATTTACAAGTTAAAGAGCAATTTCTATTTTTGATAATATTTATTAAAGTAATGTTTGTAGCTTTGAGCACCTTCAGCAACTTTTTCAAAACCATGGTGGTAAATCTCTGAACATAATTACAGGGGAAGGTGAATTCTCTCTCCAGATGGCTCTCCACCACAAGTTAATCCCACTTAGTGTTGCTGGTGATTGAATTCTCCTGCAAGAAGGAAATTATATGAGATCCATGAACATTTGATGTATGGATATTTCTAAACAGCCTGACTTGGAAAAGATTAAAACAGCCTTGTATTCCCAATCCCTCAAAGCTCCTCACCAGCAGGACCCAGATTTTAATCTGCTCCAGGTGGCTAAACTCAGGAAGGCTTATAGCTCTCAGCATCTTCAATTAATGCCAAGTGTAATCACAGTTGGCAGAGTGCAGGGTGTTCTGACATATTTCAGGGATGGGCATAGAACTTCTCTGCCAAGTCCTCAGAGTACTATCTTTTGGATTGCACTTTTCATAATCAAATAGGTACCATGAGGGGCTTCCCTGGTGGCGCAGTGGTTAAGAATCCGCCTGCCAATGCAGGGTACATGGGTTCGAGCCCTGGTCCAGGGAGATCCCACATGCCACGGAGCAACTAAGCCCTTGAGCCACAACTACTGAGCCTGCATGCCACAACTACTGAAGCCTGCGAACCTAGAGCCCGTGCTCTGCAACAAGAGAAGCCACCGCAATGAGAAGCCCACACATCGCAACGAATAGTAGCCCCCGCTCACCACAACTAGAGAAAGCCCGCGCACAGCAACGAAGACCCAACACAGCCAAAAAAAAAAAAAAAAGCTACCATGATTAATGAGCTACAGGCAGTGGATAATCCCCTACACTTAAAAATCAGAACCATGGAAAAAAAAGTAAGGGCAAATTATTCCACATAGCTCTGGGTTTCTCAACCTCAAAAGCTTTGTGCAGAGCCCTTCTTTGAGGACCTTTGCCATGAAGACAGCTGAGTATGATTGAGTTGTGTTATATCTGAGTGTGAGAGAGGTTGCCCACTGTTCTGCGTCAGTGTGTGTATTTATTTTGATTTTGCTTATGAGTCCAGAGGCATTTGGAATTGGCCACACTTAAAGCAAAACGAAAGCATCAAAATATTGGATATGGGAAGTAATCACATAGCTGGGCTCGCCTTTTCCTGCTTGATTGGCTTCTGGTCTGGGGCAATCTGAAACAAGATGTTTCCAGAGCTTGTCATAGGGACAGCTCTGCAATGGAAACCGAGAGCACCTTCAACAAATCATAAAAGTCCAAGTTATACTCCAGTACCAAAAAGAAAGTTCTACTCAAAAAAAATTAGGTGTTGAATATATGCTTTTCTTTAATCTGATGGCTATTGCGAGGTTAAAAAAGTGAAGCTTCCTAAATTCCACCGGAAAAACAAGGAATTCAGAGTTACAAAGCAGATGAAGGAGAGGATAATCCTTGTATTTAATGCCTCTTTAGATACACTACCAAGATGATGGAGTAAAAAATCACCTCCGGACACTATAAGAAACGTACAGCATTTTTGATGTAGGTAATAGCTTGGCTTTTATGACTATCAACAGGTCATGAGAGAACAAGAAAACAGTGTTCGTGTGTTTGGACTAAAGTAAAAAAAAGCTTAGTAAGTCCTTGGCATTTCTCTCAATTTTATAAATTACTAAAGTGTGTATTTAAATTAGATTTTATTAGTCATTGTAAAATGGTGCATTGACTTCATTACACATTGTTTTTAAAAGCTGGAGAAATGGATTTCTAATTCTGTTTTATCACACATGACACAAAAGTGTTTGTAATGACTTTGTGTCATGAGACTCCCCACCAGTTGGGAACATTGTCATTCTCCTATTCCACGGTTTATAGACGGAGATTACAAAGCATGTGGATATTAAGTTGTTCGTGTTCACATTACGATAGCAGTGACGGGATTAAATCCAAGACATTATCTGTAACGGAAGAATTTGCCTCGTTATATGAAACCAGAAGCCCTCTAAGTGTTTTGACAGAGAAGAGCTGTAGAAATGATATCTCCCAACCTGGAGTGAGCCCACACATGGGTCTCAGTTTTGTCCCGTTGGATGTGGCCTGCCCACTTTGTCTTGCTCTGCTGTAAACAACAACAAAAGAACGTGTTGGGCTCCCCTTAGCTCAGCTCAGGCAGAAGGGCAGTTTCTAAAGAATGTGAGAAATGCAGAAGGAAAATCAGAAGGAACAGAGAATTCTGTTCCCTCATTGGAACAGA
The DNA here is from genome assembly GCF_003676395.1 of Aethalodelphis obliquidens. NCBI lineage: Eukaryota > Metazoa > Chordata > Mammalia > Artiodactyla > Delphinidae > Aethalodelphis > Aethalodelphis obliquidens. The sequence continues at coordinate 14,732,440 of NW_020837967.1, read as the reverse complement.
ATGCTTCCTCCATTCACCCATCGTCTCCCACAATCTGATTTCACTGCACCCAGACTCCCCCTCCCTCCCCTGGCTCCCCTTCCACATAAGCTCTTCCAATGTGCCCTCTGGAACTCTTTCTACCATAAACAAGCCCCTGCTGTGAGGCTCACATTACTTATGTCTACAACACCCGTGACCTGGTCCTCAGTCCTGCCATCTGTCAACCTTCAGGTCACTCTCCCACATTCATTGAGGACATTTGCACCTGGCCCATTGTCTGTCTTTCCAGCCCCACTGCTGGGTGACCTGAGTTCATGCAGGCGACTGTTCAACACCCTAGCCGCAGGTCTGTTTGGCTCCCAAGTTTAATATCTTCCTCTGCTCCCTTCAGGAGGCTGGAACATCAGAATCGCTAAGCCTGGCAGCTTAAATAAAAGGTGATACCCAAAGCCTTTTGTCTCAAGCAACCACTGGAACTCCCAGTCATAGAATCAGAAATACCTCGATGATTGGGGAAATTGTTCTTAGTTCTAAGATGTGTTATCTGACGCAAGGCAGATTTCCAAGCTTCTTGTTGAAACTGCTAGGAAACAAGGTCCTAAAAATTTCTCTTGAGTGCAATATAGTCAGTGGGAATTATTAAGGACCCATTCATACTAATTTAATATGTATAAGTAATCATAGATATCACGATTGATTTTGTGTGCAGCTATGCTTATGTGATTTAGTGAATATAACAGATTTGTAAGGTCTTTTCCCACAGGAACTGAGCTACCCCCAAGAACCATTACACTTGGCCTGGGGCATTATTTGCTTTTGTTTTCTAATTGCTCCATCTGTTTTTGTCCGTGAATTTTTTTGGATTGAGTTTTTTGGTATTCCATTTTCCCCTTTCTGTTGGCTTTTTAAGTTATACCTCTTTGTTTTATTTATTTTTTTAATGGTTGCCCTAGGGATTACCATATACATCCTTAACTTATCACAGCCCATTATACCAATTCCCAGATAAAATCTTTTTAAAAAAAATAAATTTATTTATTTTTGGCTGCGTTGGGTCTTTGTTGCTGTGGCTCGCGGACTCTAGAGCACAGGCTCAGTAGTTGTGGTGCACAGGCTTTGTGGCTCCGCGGTATGTGGGATCTTCCCAGACCAAGGCTTGAACCCATGTCCCCTGCATTGGCAGGCGGATTCTTAATCACTGCACCACCAGGGAAGCCCCTCCCAGATAAAATCTTAAACCATACACATCCACTTACTACCCTCTCACTTTGTGCTATTGTTGTTATACATCTTCAGCATAAACTATAAACTCCACAGCACATTGTTTTATTTTTGCTCTAAATGGTCAATTAACCTGTAAGTAAAAATTTTAAAAACAACCAAAAATAGTTTCTAAATGTATCATTTCTGGTGTTCTTCATTCCTTTGTGTAGATTTGAGTTTCTAACTGATATTAGTTCCCTCAGCCTGAAGAACATTCTTTAATATTTATTGTAGTACAGACCTGCTGGCAACAAAATCACTTTTTCTTTTTTAAATCTTTTTTCACCTTCATTTTTTTTGAAGAATTAGATTTCTTTTTTTTTTAAGAATTTAAAAAAATTGAAGTATAATTTACAATGTTGTGTTAGTTTCTAGTGTAAAGCAAAGTGATCTGGTTATACGTATATATATTTTCATATTCTTTTCTGTTATAGTTTATTACAAGATATTGAATATAGTTCCCTATCCTATACAGGAGGACCTTGTTGTTTATCTAAATATTTTATATATAGTAATTGTATCTGCTAATCCCAGACTCCTAATTTATCCCTCCCCGCCTTCATTTTTGAAAGATATTTCTGCTAGTTATAGAATTTTAGGTTGACAGTCCCTCCAGCCCCTCTCACTAAACACCAGCACAGTAAAAATGTCATCCTGTTTACTTCTGGCTTCATTGGGTCTTATGAGAAGTCAGTGGTAATTTTTGTTCTCCTACCTCTACTGTAATCCTCCTGCCATCCCCACCAGCTGATGTTAAGGTTTGGCGTTCAGCATTTTGACAGTGATGTGCCTAGATGTAGTTATCGCTATGTTTATTCTACTTGATGTTTGTTGAGATTCTTGAACCATTGGGTTGAAAATTTTCCACATTTTTCAGCCATTATGTCTTCTAATGTTTTTTTCTGCCTCAGTCTCCTTCTTTCCTCTTCTTCTGTGGGATCAAAAGCAGACTGACAGATTGTGTTTTCTGACTTATAGTGTAGACTCTTTTATGTTTCACTATGCAAGTGAAAGATTGACCTATTCTGGTTCCCTTGTCTTATCAGAGGTAGATCTGATTTTCAGTAAGTTCTGTTCACTGGAGAACTCTGTAGACAGCCATGATGAAATAGAAATGACTCAGATGATCATATCTATTTTGTCTTGACTATCTTGATGCTTTTTAACCTTCTTAATTCTTGGTGTAGTGTTTTAAAGGCCCATGTTTTAATTGAACATACTCATTTTTGTTATAATGAATGCATACATTTTATTTAAAGTATCCATTTTACTGCATATCTTCACAGCTGAATAAGCAGGCCATTGCAGGCTATTTTCACTACATTTTATCTTGCTTCTCTCTGCTTACCCAAATCTGTCTGGGCTTTCGGATAACTGAATTGCAAATTAAAAAGCAGAACATCACACGCCATTTCTCTGAAAGCCAAGTTCACACAAATCTCATAATTATCCACACAGGATGTCATCTATTTTTATGCCTTTGTAAATAAATAATCTTCCCTTGAATAAAAATCATTTACTTCTTGATTCCTTAGTATTTATAATTTTCTAGAACTTTATGTGTTCACGTTATGATTTAAGAGGCATCGTGTGTAGACGCTCAATACTATAACTGCTACCTCATTTAAGGACTTAAGTCAACAAGTCTTTAGTAAGTGCTTGTGAAAAGTCATAAAATAAAGGACTTGATAGTATTTCTGTCTTCATGATGCCTCTAACCAAATTGGGCAGTCAACCAACCCACATGAATGGAAACATCCTTGTGGAGAAGCTGGGAAAGTCAGGGATAGTTTTATAGCAGTGAGATTGAAGTAGGTATGGAGAGAATTTGGAAGCTGGAAGGAAAACATTCAAAGCAAGAGTACCACAGCAAACAGACACAGAACCAAGCACTCTACCCGTCCCTGTACATGCTATCTCGTTTAACTTCCCCAAGGATGAGGCATTAGTCGTTAACTGACTTCTGTAGGAGATGGATATCATTCCTGCCCCTCTTTCATAGATGAAGAAATTGAAGTTCACAGATAGAAGTGATGTGCTGCAGGCTCCACAGCCAGTGGTGGTGGGGGAGGGGTGTGGGAATTTGATGTTCTGAATGCCTGGCTCTACTTCCTGTGCTCTTCTTAACCATTGCGCTCTCATACTGCTTCCATAAGGGGAATTGGATATAATAGCAGTCAAGTATCTATTCTTATTAACTGTGTGAGACTGTGGGACTGATTTTGATTTAGGATTTTGCAAATAACACTAACCCTGTATGCTTTCACCTGCCTTGCAAACCAGAAGGTTGCGAAGATTTACACCCATTTAATAGTATATTTCAGTTTCCACTCAACGGGAAGTGCCTTAAATTCACCTTCACTCCAGTTTCCAGCCTTAGCTCTGCCCTCTGCCCTGCATTATTTTAAGATTACTGTTTAGTTGTGGATAAAGTTTTATCATAACCATGATTATTACAGCTTCCAATTTTGAATTTCTAATTTCCATTTCGTAGAAGAGGTGAGACTTGAAACAGGTCTTGAAGAAGTCAAGTTGAAGGAGTAATGAGCATTACAGGCATGAAGGAAAACCCTCATCAAACCCCACTAGTTGTAAAAATATTGAATTACTGTGTTGTACACCTGAAACTATTATAATATTGTAAATCACCTGTATTTCGATAAAAAAGAAAAACCATTGGTTGGACCTGCTGCACGAAAAATCCTTTTGCTGGCATTAAATTTCTAGTTTACTGTACAAATTTACATCTAGGTTAATATGTGTTGGAAATCATATCTTCTGATTAGGTGGTCAGAAGTCCTTTGCAGCCAAAGTTTGGCTTCAGCAGAATTCTACAGAATTCTACTCTGTTACGATAAAGAATAAAACCTGAGATGTGATCATGTCTGAATTTCTACCTGTATTCTGCAGATGTGTCACATTACATATAAACAAAGAACATAAGCTTTCAGATGGGATATCTGAGGTTAATGAGATTGCCAGCAAATAATATCAACATACTAACCAGTATTTAATTAATCTCCAAAAGGCAATACATTGGTTAATACTTTAATCCACCAAAGTTGTGGATATTTACTCATGGAAGTAAAATTTTCCTAGTACATACATACAAGAGTAAAAAGCCTTTTTCTTTAAGAAAGTATAAGATAAGAGTATCCATGTGGACTAATAATGTCAGCAACATTTTTGGGGTGCCACCCTATACTGAGAGAGGTATATATATTTAGTAGTTGATATAAAATGCTTGCATTAACTTTGGTTTGTTGGGCCATCTCTTCAATGGAAAGTTCTGTTATTTACTTTCTAACTTGACTTGAGTCATTGACCAAACTGTATAAGTCAGAGTTTTTAAACCATCACCACACACACACACACGGGGGGGCGGGCACTAATGAAAAGCTTTAGTCACGAATGCATATTCATTAATTTCCCCCTGAGGAACACTCCATCAGTCCTGACATACTAATGCCTGACAAGTCAAGGTAGTTGAAGGTTCTCTTTGGGCCATGAGGCAATGTTTTCCTGTGTCATACGACATGATGCATAAAGAACTTTTCTTCTCTAGGGCTAAGAGACAATGAAAGAGAAAACCACAGCACGTACCTTATGATAAATAGTGGAAATCTGAAGATCACAAGTGTCTCTTTTTCTTCTGTATAGTGAACTTTTTAGGAGTTACTCTTTCTAAGAGAAGTGAAACAACATTCTAGTTCTTTCCCTGAGGACTGTGGTTCTATTCCACTTCTTGATCCAGTCAAATGTATTCCAGAAGAGGACTTAAGCAAACTCTGACTTCTTTTTCTTTTTTTTAACTTAATTCTCTCCTTTTCCCCAGGATAATTACTTATAGAAATTGCAGTACTTGCAAGAGACTTGCTTCTGATCCCCTGGCTGGAGGCTTAACAAGTTAGAGCAGAGGGTGGTGAGAGAATTCTTAAGAGTACTTGATGTGAATTCTCTGCAATTGGGGGCATACAAGCACAAGGGAGCTGTCGTCAGTTTTTGGTCAGGAGTGCCCAGTGGAGTACTTTGTACCAGCAAGTCTTGAACCGTGGTAGTGGCCTGGAAGAAGTAGGATACAGCTCCACCCCAACCAAACTCTCTCTGCCCCCTGAGAGAAGGGAAAAGTATCCTAGTCAAACCCATGGCTCCACATGAAGGAGTATGGAACCCAGAGAAAGGGTAAGAGCTGTGGGGCTTCCCAGGAGACCCCCAAGTCAAGTGATGGTGTGGTCCATCCTGAGAAAGGGTTGGACGTGTGGACTACTAGAGAGGCAGAGAGGGAGCTTAGACTATTGCTCTAAGTGGTCTTCAGTGACAGAGGGGGCTGAGATGGAGCTGAAAACCACCTAACTAAAGGGGAGAAGCCACCTATGAGAAGTCTACCCCATCAGTCTAAGTCACCAACTATTAGACCAAACCAAAGGCAAGCCAGAGGGCCACCGTTCTGAGTTCTATAAAACAGCATGTCAAACCCATCTGTTCACTTGCACTTGGATAAATATCCAGCTGTATACATTCAAACATCAGTTCCTGAAAAACATTTTATTATAACAACTGCTGCTTATTAAGTGCTGTGAGCACAGTGTTTCAATGGTACTTCCCTTGTCCTTCCTCTACCTTCCCACCAGAGAGCAGCTGGACCCAGCAGTGGGGCCAGCATCCCTCTCCATCATCTACCAAATCAACATGCTAGGGTGGGAGAAAGAATGAATAAGCAAAGCATGGCCCAGACCCCACTCCTGGCTCTTGGCCCCCAAACCTAGCCTGTGTCAGGTACAGAGGGAGCTTTGAATTTAGCTAGGTTCTAATAACTGAAAGTAACCAGAAATTATAGATTCTGCCTAAGACATCATTAGGAGAATGGAAAAACTCATTTGACATAGCACCACTGAAAGTCGGGACTGAGGGGAAGGCGCTGCCTTTACATTCTCAAAGAATTGAAATTCCTTAGTAAATCATTTACATATATAATTCATTTTAGAAAGATTGCCATCCAAGGTGGCAGATTTTTTTCTAAGTTTGGAATTTTAAAGAAGCAAGGTTACTCTATCTAGAAAATTAATTTATGAGTTACCAACATTTTTTTCGGATAAAGTATTAATATACTTCTTATTTCATCCCTTGTCTTAGAAAATAAAATACAGGGAAATTACTGGACTCTGGGATGGATATTGTCATAAATTAAATAAATTCCTTAATTAGAAGACATCTTATCTCTTTAAGTATGAAGAAAGTACCACTTTTATTCATTCACCTGTGATTAGTGCCTTGAAACAGCAGTTTTCCACATGGTGACCTCATAGATAAAATGCACTCATGCATCTTACAAATTTGAGCCATTGAATCTCTCTCACCTGGAGGACCTGTCCCCATATGTCATGAGAAAGAGGAAGCAGAACTGTTAAAAAATTACATAACAAGAAATGGATAACCATTCTCCTTTTGTATGAGTTCCTTTGCTTTGAGTAAAGAGATTTTATCATCTTAAGAGGTCCAGTCACCACCACCAATACCAAAGTAAAAATAGACAAATTCCCATAAGGTTAGCATACTAGTTACAAGTCTGAACCTCTGTTTTAATGGTCATTTGGTAAAATTTTCATCTTGGTTTTGTAACACTTTTTCTATAGTTTGTATTTTATCTTTGGTATTTGAGAATTTGGGATTAAAGACAATCTTTCATTATATTGAACCTTTCAAATTAAGCAATTGATGTCATCTCTTTTGTGACTTTAGGAACAAAGGGTAATGACTTTTAAAGAAATGAATATACAAAATAAAATTGTAGTCATTGCCGATGTTCTGCTTTAGATTTTATGTAAGTGCAGAGGCTTCCTGGGATGTGTGTTAGTTCTTCACCGTGAAGAAAGAATGGTGAGAAAGGACGATGGAGTGAGCTGGGCAAAAAGTAGAAATTGTGACAAATGAACACAGAACAGTTTTTTCAGATTAATCTCTGACTTGCTGGTCAAGAGATTGAACTTGAGAAGGGCTGTAATAAATCAGGGACTGTTCACAGTTACTGATTATGGAGAGCAAGCCCCCGAAGTAAATCAGCTCTCCAGGATGTAGGCTGGTTTTGAATCCAGAGATGCACCTGTGGACCTCAGAGACCCAGGAGGATGTGTGTGGGGTATGCTTGACCGTATGGCAAGGGAAACTAAAAGAGTAATAAAGAAAACATGATTTTAAAATGTTTTCTCCTTGAACAGCACTTTGTGATTTTTGTTTATCTCAAGATCTTAATTCTCATGCCAGCTGTGGAGTATGTTTTGCTGCTTTATAAGAGGCAAGTGACTAACCCAAGATCAACTGGAACAGCCACTCAGACGCAGGTTTTCTGACATCAATTCCAGTGTCCTTTCCCTGATGGGCTTGACTGGAAGGGTGAGGTTAATGCACCATGACCAGGCCATCTCCCATAGGAATGTACTTTCAACCCAAGAATTGGGAAAAAGCCTTTCTTCGGATGAATTGTTATGTTTCCTTTTGATAGACAATATGAATTTTGCATTTCTATTATTATTATAATTATTTTGGCTGCTGAAAAGCTCAGAGCCCAATTTCTGGCCTAGTCTTCAATTTTGGAGATTGCATGAGGCCTTCTGATCATGTCTTTCCATTCTATCTATATTATTCCTCACCTTTTTTATTCACACTTTCGTATTTTAAGGTGGCATGCATATGCCTCTTCAAATTATTTGTGGAACAAGGTAGGATATAAATATATCAACAACAACAAAAAGCAAATTTGTGGCATTTGACAGCTTTAGGTTTCTGGAGGCAGAGCCATCGTTCTTTTTTTTTTTTTGATTAATTTATTTTTGGCTGCATTGGGTCTTCGTTGCTGTGCACAGGCTTTCTCTAGTTGTGGCGAGCGGGGTCTACTCTTCGTTGCGATGCGCGGGCTACTCTTCGTTGCGATGCGCAGGCTTCTCATTGTGGTGGCTTCTCTTGTTGTGGAGCACGGGTTCTAGAGTGCGGGCTCAGTAGTTGTGGCACATGGGCTCAGTAGTTGTGGCTCACAGGCTCTAGAGCACAGGCCCAGTAGTTGTGGCACACAGGCTTAGTTGCTCCGTGGCATGTGGGATCTTCCTGGACCAGGGCTCGAACCCGTGTCCCCTGCATTGGCAGGCGGATTCTTAACCACTGCGCCACCAGGGAAGCCCCAGCGCCATCATTCTGAGTCCTGGAAAACAACATCTACCCCATCTATTGAACTTGGATGAATATCCAGCTATATTCAGCTATGTTGCAAAGCACTGGAGCATCAGTTCCTGGCAAAAGTTTCATTATAACAACTGCTTTTTATTGAGTGCTGTATAAACTGCTGGGGGTGCCTAGAGATGGGCTCATGTTCCTTGGGTTCAGACAGGAAGCATTGTTCCCTTCAATACTGAGAAAATTCCTGCTGGGAAGAGGTGTAAGTCTGGCCTTTCCAAATAACCACCTTACGTGGGGAAGGAACACCCAGAGTTGTTTCATCTGTGGATTTCCATGCCCTTCCATCTTCTGCTCCCAGTTCCTGCCTGCACCCGTGAAAACGCCCAGCTCGGAGTGCCATGCTCTTACGATTTCTTCTTTCCTCTTCCTCCTCTCAGTTCTGAAGAGCAGGACCCCAGACTTCATAATCTCACTAGCCCATGACATACCTTGAAACTCAAGGCAAACATGGCCATTCCTCCCTAAAAACCCAGTCTCGCCATGTGAATATAGCAACGATGTAATTAAATATGTGAAACAATATAACGTTTCACTGTGAAGTATTGAATAGTTTGACAGAATTTTTAACACACTGGAACTTACGCCTCCAGCTGAATTTGGATGTGTTCATTCTGTCATTTTTTTTTAAACAATCCAATCACCGAGTCCCATCTAGGCAGTTATAGAGGTGGTCTTTGGTATATTGTCACCATCATTAACTATGCCAATGGAAATTATCAATGAATGAACATGGATTGGGGCTAAGCTCTTTGCTGAGGTTGCCAAACCTTCAGAACCCTGACTGCAGAGTTCATGGTTGAATGCATCTTCCTGATACAAAGGACTCAGCTAAAGCTGCACCCTGAGCATATAGTTACTCATTAGTTATGCATATAATTAAACAATAGCCCATTTGTATCATCAATCTACAAATCTGCAAAGCTGAGGGCCAAGGAGTGAATGAAGTGTCATTGTGATGCAGTTATAGGTAGAATTTGCTATCTCTTTTCCAATTTAAAAATCCTGTGCTAAAATGGGCAGTTTAAAAAATGATAAAGCTGTTGGGTGCTTCTGAATCTCTTTCCTTGCTCTTGAATTGTTGCATTTAGATCTTAACTCTTTACTTTTCCTTCTTAGTCCTAGACATCTTAGAGATTCTACTGATATAGAATATATCAGTATTCTTCGGATATATTTGATGTGAAGAATAGGGGAAATAGTAGTTGTGTACCTTTATTTGGCTCAGATGCCCTCAGTGTGGTGGCAGCTGTGACCCATTTCTGAATGTAGTGTTTTCCTTGTTTCTAATGACAATCTTTCCAGGGCATGAAGAAGATTAAAATTGAAATCCCCATGGGTTATTAACGAAAAGACTTTAATTTAGAAATTCTCAAAACTGCCTGTCTCCTTCATTTATAAGTCAAAATGGTAGTTAACTTTTCAGAAGTGAGTAGCATCTGCTGTGTTTCCATATATTGGGAGAGAGTCAGCCTAGCCTAAGTGGGAGATTTCTTCTGGTTCTAGGTCAGTGGTTTCCAAAGGGTGGCCCCAGACCAGCAGAATCAGTACAACCTGGAGCCTGTTGCAAATGCAGATGCTCACGTTTTACCCAAAAACTACTGAATGAGGAACTTTGAAAGTGAGGCCCAGTAATCGCCAGATCACAGGTGATTCTGATGCCACTGAAGTTGGAGACCACTGCTCCGAGTCTAGAGTGAGAACAAGTGCTTGTAATCGAATCCTGCTATGAGAGCAGTGAACTCACTTTCCCTTCTTGTACTGGAGTATGTCCAGGTTTGGCCAATGCAAAGTAGTAGTAGTTAATGAATGGAACATAAAGGATTACTTTTCTTTTAAAGTGGTTTGTGGTTTTGGGGGGGCACAACTCCTTGGCCTAAGTTAATGGTGTCAGTAATCACTTAACTGTTTACAGTTAGACAATGATGTCAACAAATTGACTGGTTAGTAGCCAGTATTCTGGAGAGATGCCTAAATGTGGGCACATCCCACAGCTAATTCCCCGAGCATGACCAAGGGCACATCAGCGATAAAGAACAAAATCTTTTTTTTTTTAATTGAAGTATGGTTGCTGTACAATATTTTGTAAGTTACAGGTGTACTATATAGTGGTTCGCAATTTTTAGAGGTTATATTCCATTTATAGTCATTATAAAATATTGGCTATATTCCCTGTGTTGTACAATATATCCTTATTTTATTTGTAGCTTATTTTATACATAATAGTTTGTGCCTCCTAATCCCCTACCCCTATATTGCCCCTCCCCACTCCCCTCTCTCCACTGGTGACCACTAGTTTGTTCTTTATATCTGTGAGTCTGCTTCTTTTTTGTTATATTCACTACTTTGTTGTATTTTTTAGATTCCACATATAAGTGATACCATACAGTATTTGTCTTTCTCTGTCTGACTTATTTCACTTAGCATAATGCCCTCCACGTCCATCCATGTTGCTGCAAATGGCAACATTTCATTTTTTTTATGACTGAGTAGTATTCTATTGTGTGTATCTATCTTATCTATCTATCTATCTATCTATCTATCTATCTATCTATCTATCTATCTATATCTCACATCTTTTTTTATCCATTCATGTGTTCTGTTGATGGACACTTAGGTTGCTTCCATACCTTGGCTACTGTAAATAATGCTGCTACAACACTGGGGTGCATGTATCTTTTTGAAATAGTGTTTTTGTTTTTTTCAGAAGTGGAATTGCTGAGTCATATCATAGTTCTAGTCTTAGGTTTTTGAGAAACCTCCATACTGTTTTCCACAGTAGTTGCACCAATTTACATTCCTACTAACAGTGTGCGAGGGTTCCCTTTTCTCCGCCTCCTCACCAACATGTGTTATTTCTGTTCTTTTTGATGATAGCCATTCTGACAGGTGACAAACAACCAGATCTTGTCGGGCAAATTACTTCTTTCTTTTTTTAAAAAAAATATTTATTTATTTATTTGGTTGCATCAGGTCTTAGTTGTGGCTTGCCAGCTCCTTAGTTGCGGCACATGGCCTCCTTAGTTGCAGCTTGCCAGCTCCTTAATTATGGCATGTGAACTCTTAGTTGCAGCACGCATGTGGGGTCTAGTTCCCGGACCAGGGATTGAACCCAGGCCCCCAGCATTGGGAACGCAGAGTCTTAACCACTGTGCCACCAGGGAAGTCCCTCTTTTTTTTAAGTTTAATAATACATTTTTTTCTTGCAAATTATTTATTTATTTATGGCTGTGTTCGGTCTTCGTTGATGCGCACGGGCTTTCTCTAGTTGCGGCGAGCAGGGGCTACTCTTCGTTGCTGAATGCAGGCTTCTCATCGCGGTGGTTTCTCCTGTTGCGGAGCATGGGCTCTAGGCGCGTGGGCTTCAGTAGTTGTGGCACATGAGCTCAGTAGTTGTGGCTCACGGGCTCTAGAGTGCAGGCTCAGTAGTTGTGGCGCACGGACTTAGTTGCTCTGCAGCACGTGGGATCTTCCTGGACCAGGGCTCGAACCCGTGTCCTTTGCATTGGCTGGCGGATTCTTAACTGCTCTGCCACCAGGGAAGTCCCACAAATTATTTCTTGAACTGCAGTAAACTCGATACTGCAGATAGAAGTAGTTTAGCTCTTGAATCAACCAATCTCTGTCCTTTCTATATTTTTCTGACACAGTCTCCCTGGCTCTCGCTTTAAACATATGTCCATGCTGGCATTTTACGGTGGTTCCTATAACATTATGACAAGAACTTTGCATCAAAAAGATAAGTGCTGGCGTCAGCTACTTAACAGATCTTCCTGGGCCTTCACTTTAGGAAGAGTCAGAAGAGTGTTTATACCCAGCCTGAACAGAAAAGAGTCTTTCCCCCTTCATGAGCTTTCTTTTATTAGTGAGATGGGCAATTGCCAAGCAAAAGGTTGGCTCCAGGATATTCAGCCCCTGCCCACCTGCCCTTGGTCTCTCCCTGTGCTGAGGGCACAGCTGCCACCACCTGGCCCCAATGGCAGCCTCTTCATGTGGGAATTGCTGTTCTTTCTCAGGAAATGTCACCTTTCCTCTTAATTTCCCTATTGTCACTAAGAGACCAGGGACCTCAAATCAAATCAATTTGAAAAAGGTAGCAATTAGCACGCATCAAATAAGACCAAGGAGTAATTACTCCCTGCATGAACGGGTTAAAAAACAGTCACACTGGTCACATATTTATGTCCTGCCATTTGTCAGGGACTTTCAAGCCTCTACTAGTGTTACTTTAAAAATGTCTAAATGGAGATACTATTCCCAGCCTACCCCGAACTTGAGCCTGTAGCTGAGAAAAGGTCTCCCCAGTCTCCCAGAACAAGCAGACAGTTATTAATGGAGATGCTCTCCCAGCTCATGTACGTACTAACATCTGTTAAAATTGCATTTGTACAGGGTTGCGTGAATGATTGATATAAGAACATACCACTTTGGCTAAACACAGCTCTTACGATTTCATGACGCTGTTTCCCAGAGTTCTAGGTTATAACAACCTGACCTTGAAAGTTACAAGTGAAAGCAATCTGCTCTCATCCTGAGCTGAATGTACAGAAGAGGTTTTCCATTGGAACAATCTTCCATTTAAAGAGGGTGGGGTCTCTGACAGTGGAGGGGGTCAGACTCTCTGGCTGGGACTCCTTCGGGGCCTCCTGAGGCAGCTGTAGCCTGGAAAAGTGTGGCTTTTCAGAGACAGGGTGTTATACTCAGAGAAATTTTCTCTCCTAATCTGGGGTTCATAGCTTTACTGCCTGGGTAGGGCAACTGCAGAAAAGCAGACACTGACCGTCCTGCTTGTGAGTCTCCCCAAAGGGCATTCTTAATGCTCTTGAACTTCCATTCATTGGTCTTGAACTTACAGACACTTGAACTTACATTCAAATATAAACCAGCAGCTCAAAGTATCAGAGCTGGGTCAAGCCTCAGCTGTTGCTGAATCCACATCTTTCCTGCCTTTATTTTTTCCGGTCCCGTCTCTGCATCCCTGTTTACTCCATAGTCTGTTTTACTCTATTTTTGTGTTAGGGAATCTTACTAGGACTTCTAGACAAATTGAACATTGTTGTAGAGTGAGGTGTCCCTTGGCTTAACAACTTTCTTTCTCCTCTGTCTACCTTCTTAGAAGAATAATTTGGAGAGTGAGGGAGCAGAGAAGGTTTCTAGGGTTTTGTTGTATTATTAGAATAGAATCATTATTTTGTAACCTTCTTGCTCCTAACGAAAGGCATCCTCCCCTGTGGATAAGGAGGTTGCTGTGTCTGTGGGATTTGGTAAAAGGAAGGGCCCGCTAGGGGGCGCTGAGAGCCTCAGAATAGTTCACCTCTGTGCAAAGAGAAGGCGGGCTGCCGGCCCTGGTGCTGGGAGGCTTCTAACTCCAGAGGCTCTGGAACTGTTCTGGGAAGGCCTTCATCTGTCTATTAATGGATTTGACAGAGAAGAGGGCTGCCAGCTTCCAGGTGGGAGGGTGTGGAGGGGGGTCAGGGAGAAGGGAAGGGAGGAGGGGTGGGAAGGATGCTTTTTGTAGGACTGAGGAGCTCCAGAGACATTGGGATATGGTGTTTTTGTGGACCATATGGTGTGGCGGGGGAACAGGGAAAGAACCAGCTTTGGGCTGAATTAGGGGACCAGGATGTTCCAGGTACAGGAGGTCTCAGACATCCTGGGGGCCTGGCTGTCTGGGTCTCCCCAGGGTCCTTCCAAGCTCCTGTGTCAACCTGCAACCTCCATCATTTTTCTGTTGCTTTAGAGTCACAACTTGCCTTGCTCACGTCCTCCTTCTGGAAAATAACAATGACCCGTTTTGACTTCCGTACCTGCCCAACGGAGGTGAAGATGGAGAAGGTCACTCTTTTTATAGCTTCCAGCCCTTGAGAATCACACGTAGTTATGATGGACAATTTTGAGCCACAAGATGAAGAAAAAAGAAGGAAATTTTTTCTATTTGAAAATGTTTGAGACTCATAATAATTGCTCTTACTCTGTGGTAGGAACAGTTGTTAGCATTTAAGAAGGATAATACCATTTAATCCTCGCAGCAACCAGATGAAGGAGTATTATAGTCATTCCTATTTACAAAGGTAAAGTGACTCACTCAGAGTCACACTACCAGCAGGCAGTGGAGCCAAAATTATGACCCCAGACAGTCTGACTTTGGAGCCTACCCTTAAGTAACTTATTGAAAATCAAAGTCAGTTCAGTGATGGAACTGGAATTTGAATTTAGAACCTTCATCTTCAAATCCTGTTGTACTGTATCCATCACCATTCCTCAAATGTTTTGGCTTCAGAACCCCTTTACACTCTAATTACTGAAGATTTTAAAGAGTAATTGTTTCTGTAGGTTATATTAATCACCATTTACTGTACTAGAAATTACAACAGAAATTCAATTATTTATTGGTTCATTAAAAATAACAGTAATAAACCCATTCATGTGTATAAATAACACATTTTTACCAAAAATAACTAGTTTCCAAAGTAATTTAAAAATTAGAAATAATTTTAAATAATAATAAAAAATTTGTAACTATGTGAGGTGATGGATGTTAACTAAACTTATCGTGGTGAGCATTTTGATATATATAGATATCTCAGGTCATTATGTTGTACACCTAAAACTAATATAAAGTTCCATGCCAGTTATATTTATATTAAAAAAATCGTGAGAAGAAAATTTCAATTTTCTACTCAATGTAAACGTAATATTATTTGATATAGAAAACTTAATATAGAAAAGCACAGAGAAAAGAAAAAAACCAAAAATCCCTTGAAATCCCACCACCTAAAAGAGAACCACTCTGAATATTTTTTGTATGTTGTTCTAGCCTCCTGGAAAGACTATGAATTCCAGACATTGTGTCTTCCGGACACTAAAAATAGTAAACTTAAATCACAACAGTTAAAGAATTTATACAAAATCAGAGTAGGATATCTCAAGGCTGAGCTAAGACCTAGAGGGGAAAGTGAGTGACTTTTGACCTCATATTTCTGTATATACAGGTTGGAATCATAGCCCCACCATTGACTATCCAAGTGACCCTGGAATTGGGCAGGTTACCTAAATTTCCAGCCTCAGGTTTCATTTCTACAGGGGAGATAATAATAGTACCTTCAAAGAATTATAGTGATGATTAAATGAGGAATGTATACAAATGCCTAGAATAGTATCTGGAATGTAAGTATTCAAAATGTTAGTATTATCACCATGTTAAATGATTCCTGGCACCCTATATATTCCCTATTAAATCATATGCTCATTTTGGCTTTAATATTTGTTGTATGTTGGTATGTTTAATCTTAAATAATAAGGCAATTCTGGAGACAGAGATAATACGCATCCTGGTATAATATGTAATTCCAGAAGATCATGATGTCTATTCTAAGTATTATCATTTGCAGTTTTCTTTCCGTACCAGAGTCTCTGATAAAGACATAGATGTTGTGGATCCCCAGGTTAGGCAGAAAAAGATCTGTGTTTCTCCTGTAAGTAATCTGTTATATAGAGGTGAGGTTAGAATACATGATCTCTGTGTGAGGAAGGGGTGGGTACTTATTACTCCATGTCCATTAAACGGACAAGTTAATGGTGCACAGTCTAGCTTTACGAGCAGCCTCCTTCACAGTCTGGAGGCTGGAAATCCTCTAAGGGTGGGCAACAAGAGGCAGAGGCCAGGAGGACACCACTGTGGAGAAGCGGTCTTCTCTTTGTAATGGACAATGCTGGGGGAGTGGACCACTTTTCATAAACAATTGTACGCCTTGACAGGCTGGTGAAGATTCCCACTTGTAACCTGCCAGCAAGATGAGGAAAAAGCAAAAATGTTTCCCAAGGATAAATTAATCTACCTAGTAGGTCAAGTAACCATGTATTTTTGGCACCAGTGTGTACAGATGAATGTAATGGATCTAATAATTTTGAAAGAATTCCCAAATTATATTCCATTGTTAGCAAGCCAGTTTCTCCCCCTTACTGCACCGTGGTAGAGTCTATCATTGCCCCCAGAACTTTTCTCCTCTCTCTGTTCACTCCTTTTGCCCTGTGGCTTTGCAGTTTCTCCCACCAAAGGGGCAGAGTGTATTTCCCAAACCTATGACCTTGTGTTTAGCCACGTGACTTGCCTTGGGCAAAAGAATAAGGTGCAAGTAAAAGGGTGCAAGTTCTGTACCTAGGTCTTAAGAAGACTTGGGTGTTTTCACTTGCTCTCTTGTGATTCGACCATTTCCATGAGAACATGGCTCAGGCAGGCCCTCTGGTCTGAGAAGGAGAGTGAGAGACACATAGATCAGCCAACATCCAGCATGCCCACAAACATGTGAGCTAAATAAATGCTCACAAGTTAGATGCCCCTAAGATACACGGTTGTTTGTTACGTAGCAATAGCTAACTGATACACTCACCCATCATGAGGCTGGAGTAAGGAAGCAGGCAGGTATGATAGTAAGAGAAAAGCCTGTTCCCTCCATTGGTTAAATGTGGGGAGTCAGGGAAGTAAGATGGGGAGGTCAATGTCAAGCTGCTTATTTTCTCCTTGTTCTTGAGTATCAGGGTTTGGAAAGGCAAGGAACATCCTGTGGGTTTTGGAAAACCTGAGAACATCAGGACTCAGTGGCCAATTTTCCTGGGTATAGCATGAGGGAGTCTGTCATACAGGACACCAGGGAGCCATCATCCAGCTTTGGCAGAGGGAGGTGTCTGGGCCAGTGGCCATGGCACGTGGTGCTCCTGGCTTCCCAGTCTTCGTAAGTGTTTGACAGGAATCTGGAACTTAACTGCATGCCCCAGCAAGGGGCTGAAGAGGTCAGTGGGCTGATGGAAGACAGGTTAGAACAGAGAAACCAGAGAACATGTGGAATTTGTGACCAGAGTCAAATAGCTGGGACCATGGTGCTAGTATTCCCTCCCTCCTTAAAATAAAGCTAGATGCCAGCAGCTCCCCCTCCCCCGGTGGTCCCCTCAGAGGGCCCAGTGGCTCTGCAGACCTGTGACCACTCAGATGCCATCTTGGGGAGAAATGGGGTGGGAGGCAATGCAGGGGAGAAATTTGCCACCTTGAGCCTGAAAGATTCCAAAAGATGATCCTAAAGATGCTGGATCACCCTCAAAGGAATATCAAACCACAGTGGCAAAGCTTAAGTTTTCTCCTTGCTACTCTGGGTATTGTGGAGAGTGCTCTTAAGAACTTTAAGTCAGGGAATTCCCTGTCATCCAGTGGTTAGGGTCCGTGCTTTCACTGCTGAGGGCTCAAGTTCAATCCCTGGTCGGGGAACTGAGATTCCACAAGGCGTGAGGGCGGCCAAAAAAAAAAAAAAAAAAAAAGTTTAAGCCATATGTCAACTATATTTCAGTTTAAAAACGAAAAGAAAAAAAAAAAGTTTAAACCAATTCCTGAGCGTAATTTATTCTTCCTTAGAACTCCCTTCTTTGTAATACTGTTTTCTCCAAATGGTAACACATGGAGGGTTTTAGTTTGCAAAGCAAGCCTAAAATGCCATAACCCATCCAAGACTTCAGCATGCAAACATTTGCTCACCGCTACCAGTTAAAACGTCTTCCTTCAGCTGTTGGCTGTCAGCAACTCTTTGCAGGCTGGTTTAAGTTGGACAGGACCGATTGTAATGGAGGGCTGAGTGGTATCACCCATATGCTGTGTAACCAAAATTGCATTTTCACGGCAGAGAGAACAGGAAAGGGATTCCAAGTGGATTTCGAATCAGTTCCTGATTCTCAAGCCAATGTCCTATATCCAGTTTCCCCTCCCTCGTTTTACATTTCAACAAAAGGCAGCAGCGCCTTATGATCCCAGAGTTTATTTGGCCAGTGTCATCTGAGAATGCGGCCGGGTGATTTGTGGTGGGAGAGATGTGTTAACTGGGCCCAAAGTGCTATCCAATATCCCAGACGTAAACCGCTTCCTGCGGGGTTGAAAAAGGGGCTGAGGCTTTTGGAAAGTTTACCTTTCATTTTCTGAGGCTTTCCAATTTCTTGGTCGCAGCTGGATGAGCTCTCAGGGCAGAGGAGATAGCCTGGGAAAGAAAAGGGGTGGCCAGTCCAGCTGGGGGCAGTGGGAGTGGGAGCCTTCCCGGGATAGTGTGCCCCTGCCTGGCTCCCAGCTCTGGAGTAGGTCACGGGGCCCAGGTCTCAGCCCAAGACGGGGGAGGAATTCCTGGGCTGATTGGATTCTCTAGGAAGAGCCTTGCACAACAAAAGGACCTTTCAGCTCCTATATATTTTATCTCCCCAGCCAAGCACCCTTTCACGAGTGTTTATTAAGGACGCCCTTGTGTGGCAGACACCAAGCCACACAAGACACTCAGGAGCTGTTTGCATTATTTCCTTGGAATTTGTTTTCCAGGCAAAACCAGACGTTGGAGACAAGAGCAGTGATCCCTGCTTCCTTCCCCAGTGCTTCTTGACTTATGATCAGCTCTTGTTCGAAAATGCTTAGTTTGGGGTTTACGTGTGATGGACAGAGTTCTTGGGACTTGCTCCAAATCAAGTTGAGAGGGGAAGGGCTTTGTGAGAAATGCAGCTTCTGCTTTGGAGGCTCCCCCTGGGCAGCTGGGAAGGTGCTCTCATTGGCAGGCAGGACTCTCCCCGACTGGGAGGGGTGGGGCTGCAAGGGATTCTCCGGAGGCAGCACTGGGTGAATTGCAGGGAGGAGGTCCTGCACAGCCATTGCGCGCCTGCAGATTTTTCTCCCTGAACTGCAGCCTCCCCATCTGTTCTAGCCTCCAATTACAAGCGCAAGGAATAGCTAATTTGCAGTGGCATCATAAAAAGGGGAAATATAAGTGATTTAAGAGCTGCTGTATGCTATGTTGTTCATGTTTTACACACTCCAGGCAGAGAGACATTGTGCTCTCCCTGGCTTAAGAGAGTTCCCTCACACCAGCCAGTTTCTGATTTGGCTGGACTGTGGGAGAATTTCTATGAAGGTACCAAGGAAGAGGAGCTGGGCCCCAGGACACGCCCCATGATATTCTGCTCAGTAGAGGAGGCCAGCCACTGTGGTTACTGCTCAAGGCCAGTCGTCTGCCATGATTTCCGGATTATTTGAACTCCTTGGGGAAATATATTATGTAGACATAGTGCCGTGAGTCTAACTAGGATCACTGTAAATTATTTTCTTTCAACTGTGCCAGTGATGAAATAAGGAGGGTTTCTTATAAATCATCTTAGTAAGGAGATGTAGAAAGTTACGTGCGCACACAAAGCCGTAGATTCGATCCCCTTTTCTTTCCTCGTCTTCCCCCTACCCCTCGTCCTCCTCTATCTTCTGTCTCTAGCACTAGAAGACCTTGGAAATCACCTGGAGTGGTATCCACATGGGAGAAAGGAAAGAACAAATGGTTTGGAGTCAAGGGCTGTTGTGCTCCTGGCACCCAGTGGTTATGGAAAACAGGGCGGGCGACAAACTCGCTGAGCCCCGCTTCTCTTAGGTGTGGATGGGGATGAGCAGCATCTGCCCTGCCCCCCAGGTCTCTGTAAGCATCCCGTGAATCCCAAGGTGACAGGGCTTGGTAAACCAGAAAGCACTTGCAGGCGCGTGTGCCAGCCCTTTGATCACATCGGTGAGGCAGTCAGTCCCCTGCAGTGCTCAGACGAGAGCCTCACTCTTGCACTTGGTCCCAGGTCTCACCACCTCACTCAGGATGTAGCAGACACCCTCACGGCACCCAGAATGGTGCTGACTCCTGGGGGAGGGGGCTTCGTGTGTAGGGGAACAGGCTCTGGTGGAGGCCACCAAAAAGAAGACGCTGTTTATGATTACAGCGTTACTGAGACCTGTATTCAAAATCAACATTGCCAGGAACTTATTAAAAACTTAGGGCAAATCACTTTGCTTCCCTGGTCCTCAGTTATTCTCTGCTGTCAAATGAGAAGTTTGAACAAGGTGGTCTCTAGGAATTCTTCAAACTTTAAAACTCTGTTGTTATAATCTTATTGAACTTAATTAGGGCAACAGTCTTTGATTTAGTAACTGTAGATCTGAAACACACATTTGCTCTGGGACCCTTTGATTACTCTAAGCATATTATGGATGTCATTTCCATCTTTAATGGTGGTTTATGTGCAATGAGGAAGATAATACGTAAAAATTCTTTCTGAAAAAGTAAAAACACTGAAATATCAATGGATAATTCATAAAGATGTGCTCTAAGAGTATTTGGGAGGTGCTAGGAAAAAATTATTTTGACAGCTGTTAAAGGGGTAAGGAAGACTTTATTCAGGACTATTGCAATAGAGGAGAAAGATTGGGCTTAACTCCCAATACAGTAAAGACTGCTGGGGAGTTACAGTTACGTAGCAGATTGAGTGGGTCAATGGATCACTTGAGAGGACATGAATCAAGGGTGGGGGGTTTTTGCTAAACTTACTTAGGACTTTTGCTACAACTAGACTAGGCTCAAGTTTGGACAAGGAAAGAATCTTTGTCAGTGGGAAGAAATAATCTAATTTCTAGGACAGCATTATCTTTTTTTAGGTGAATTTTTCATATCATTATCGAATAATAAGTTCTCCATAGTTGTTTTACAAATAAATTAAATGATGGAGGAGGGGACGAGGGTTTAGTGGAAGGATAGGTTCCTCTTTGGTTAATGAGACACAATCCTCAGATCACCAGTTTGATGAGCACTCATATTTGCAGGTGGCTTGGAATCTTGGATTACGTGACTTGGGGTGAAACTACATCTGAATCAACCCCCTAGACCAGGCCAAACCCTACACTTCTATGAAAAGTAGCTGCCATTACATAATGTTTACATGTACATTAAAGACAACCGCCAGAATATTTATTGTTTTGCTCACGATTCCACCGTTTTGTAGGGGAAAAAAGTTTGAATAACCCTGTGAAATGTTGACTGGTGTTCAGAAAGTGCTAAGTGAATATCACAGTGTAGACACATATCACACTGTCTACACTGCATGCTTCTAAACCCTGCTCTCTTCATCACTGCTCCATCCCCGTGTATACTTAGGATCCTTGGTTTGGGGAGTTCAGTGATAACTGCCTATGAAACAGTTCAAAAAGGGGAACATGTTTTCTTGGACTTTAATCCACTCTTTTATTTTATTTTATTATTATTATTATTTTTTGTGGTACGCGGGCCTCTCACTATTGTGGCCTCTCCCATTGCGGAGCATAGGCTCCGGACGCGCAGGCTCAGCGGCCATGACTCACGGGCCCAACTGCTCTGCGGCATGTGGGATCCTCCCAGACCGGGGCACGAACCTGCGTCCCCTGCACCGGCAGGCGGACTCTCAACCACTGCATCATCAGGGAAGCCCCACTACTTTAATTCAAGATTTGAAAATGCAGACAATTTCGTGAGAAAGATTTTGAGCTTAGGGGTCAGTAAAGCAGATATCTGTTATTTCCTGTGCCCTCCATCCAGGCCTCTGGCTCCAGGGGCTTGGGTCGGGCTGGTTTGGGATTCAGTAAGGATGAGAAGGCAGGCACACTGGCTCTGCCTTCCGGGAATTTCTGTTTAATATGGGAACACTGCTCTGAGAGGCACCGAATCATGGGGCTCACAAGTGGGTGAAAGAGCATTTAGAACAGAAGAAAGGTTGGCACAAATGGAAAGAAGTCAGAACACAAATCACCAATGGTCAAAGTCTAAGAAACATTATGAAAAATGTCCATTTCCCTTCGGCATTCTCAGGGTTGCAAAGCCTTCTGGAAGCAAAACAGAAAAATGGCAGAACAAAAGAAACAGCATCTTTCTGAAAAGGAAAAAATGTTGCCCAACACCTGCAAATATAGAGGATGAAGAAAAGAAGACCAGAGAGCCTTTTACTTCTTATTTATATGTGTGAGTAAAAGTAGGTCTCCCACCTTTTCCTTGTTTTCCTCGAAAGAAGGCAGTTTCCAAATTGTATTCACAGATTGACTTTGCTGCAGAGATGAGCTTTATTTTATTCCATCGAAAAATAATTCTTTTCAGTTATAACCCTATTTGAAAACAACGTATTTTTAGCCATTGAACAGAGCTTTTGGAGCCGTGATCAAGTGGTTCTGTGGAGCGGTCTGCCAGTTTTGACAATTGTATTTTCTTGTATTCAGGCTCAGAGTGAAAGGGCCTCCTTAAGCTGTAAATGATGGGAGAAAAATAAGCTGATTGCTCTGATCCACAATCAGAGTAACTCCAAGAGAGGGTTCTCTGCTTAATGTGGACATGATTAATTCAGCTAATGTGGATTTTTTAAATGGCTAAAAATAAACTGTGTCCCAGTTGCTTCCACCTAAACCATCCTCAGTTCCTGTTCCTCTCCGTGGACGTGGATGGTAAAGTGGGGACTTCTAGAATTCTGACCTAGCATTTCTATAACACCTCAGTGAATTGGAGATTTTTGGATAATTAGCATGCAAATGTGCATTTCCATGCAGGATTGGAGACAAGCTCTCACTCTCCTACTGAGGGACTGATTTTGTTAGAGGGCCCGAGAAGGTGTGTTTTTCATTAAGACATGCGTGACTATCAACGCAAGGGGTAAATTCCATCTCGGCTGTAATTGGGAGGGAACCTTATGAGAAATGAGCTCTTGCCTCACAGCAAGTCAAAATATCTGTGCTCTGTATTGGTCTAACATAGACTGGCTGGAAGATGTGGGCTTCTCAAGGAATGTTCGTCTGGGGCAATTCCTGCTTTTCATGTGTTTAAAATATTGTTGTAAAGGAATTTTAAAAAACCTTCAGTGATTATCTGCAAAATAACTGTACTAGGGGACTTTATTAAATCATACAATCTTACTTCATTTATTATTTCTAAATATGGTTCCCATGGGAGCGAGGGAATCAGGCCTTTGTTCTGTCTTCTTTTCGTACCTGGAAGGAGGTTCACTGGAGACAGGTCTGTCTAGGTTTTCTCTGGCAACATTCTCTTCTGTAAACAGTTCTGCTTGGAGCTTCTAAAATGTATATCTTTAAGACCAGATTTCCAAGCTGTTTGGTTTTTGTTTGTGGGAAGATATATTTCCTGTCGGGGGGATATTCTGTGGCTGGGATGACACATCCTGTCGTACCTGAATAAGACTGGATAGGGAGGATTTAGCCTCTTAGGCATCAAGGTAGAAGCTAGAAGCTTCTGGGCACTCTTTTAGCAAGAAAGTGGCTGCCTGAAATTGAGCTCCCTGCCTTTGGAGCAAGGGAAAGCTGCATTCGCTCCAGGTCGGGGGAGAGGCTTTGTCCTTGAGTGGGTATCCTTGGCGGGGGTGGGGGGGAAGAGGATGAAAATGTACCACTTCTTAGCATCCAGGATGACAGGTACATCATTTTTTAAAAAGCCTATAAGGGGACAACCTGCTAAGAGTGATTAGTTACCTCTGGTTGTGAGACTGTGGCTGACAGTTGCTTCTTTATATATTTGTCCGCATTTTAAAAGTTCTCTACAATGAGAAGGTATTACTCTCAGAATCCTAAAACAGTAATTATTTTTAAAGCTCCCCATCCTGGAGGAGGTCAGGAGGTATGATGGAGCTGGTAATTGCAGGAAGGCACCAAGGCAGGAGTGCAGCCCTGTTTGGGCTGGACCCTGCCATTGACTCCCCACACACTGACACTGCAGCATCCAGGGATGGGGCTGTCTGCTCCCCACCAAGCAAATCTCCCATCCTCTGCAAGGTGGTCAGAAGGCCACCTCTGCTCCCCAGCCTCACCTCACAGGGCTGTGGGGCCCTCCTTTTCTGAGAGCTGCCCTTGACTGGGGTACCAGCTTCTAGCACATTGATTTATAGAGCTATTTGGTGTCAGGTAATTGCCCATCAATATCCTATTTATCACCCAGCTTGTCACAGGTTGTGGCTGCTATTCCATAAAGCCAAGGCCTTTGAGAAGGGGCCAGTGACTCAAAGCACAGGAAGAGGACTTAGGAAATGTAACACTTTCAAGTTCTTTTCTCCCCACTTTGCTTCTTCCTGCTTAGCGCTCCCTTGAACAGGGGGAGGGACAGTGGCTGCATCCAGGGCAGGGAGCTGCAGATCCTAGCGGGACTTCTGGATGCCACACTGCCGGCTGCGGGGAGGATCTCTCTTGTCCCCGCCCTGCTCCCCAATATCCTTCCTAAATAAGTGTGTTCTGTGTTGGGGGAGTAGGAACAAAATCTGCATAGACTGGAAAGAAAGATATCAAAGCACAAATACTCTGGTTGATTAAAAAAAATGCTTTCTTCTTTGCAATAGTTTCCATACTGTCTAGAATGAGCGCATATCACTTAAAAAATATATTTATTGATTTTTGGCTGTGTTGGGTCTTCCTTGCTGCGCGCGGGCTTTCTCTAGTTGCGGTGAGCAGGGTCTACTCTTCGTTGCGGTGTGCGGGCTTCTCATTGTGGTAGCTTCTCTTGTTGTAGAGCATGGGCTCTAGGTGAGTGGGCTTCAGTAGTTGTGGCGCACAGGCTCAGTAGTTGTGGCTAGTCGGCTCTAGGGTGCAGGCTCAGTGGTTGTGGTACACGGGCTTAGTTGCCCCGCGGCATGTGGGATCTTCCTGGACCAGGCCTCAAACCCATGTCCCCTGCATTGACAGGCAGATTCTTAACCACTGTGCCACCAGGGAAGCCCCGAGCGCATATCTCTTAAAAACAAAATGATACATTTTGTATGTATTCACCGATACTTGAAATTCCACAATTAAAGAGTCATTCATTTAGCTTCAAGTTTTTTATGCTTTTAAAATGCAGATTCTCTAGAAGACGTCTTTTACAGCCTGGCTGAGGAGTTCATTCTTCTAGAAAGAAGGCTTTGGAATTGATGGGCAAGCTCTGTTGAGGGGTGAGGGGTGGGGGGCTAGGAGAAAAGAGTGGAAGGAAACCAGCTTTGCCCACCACAGGGTTTGCCAGGGGTGCACCTGGGAATCTTAAGTACAAATGTGAGGACGCGCCCCCTTTTGCAGGGCTGAATTCCTGGGAAGCCTGGCTGTTGTCTGGAGCCCTAGAGATCAGGAAACACTGGACTTTCTGGCCAACCCCCCTTGCCCTCGAGCTTCAAGGGTTCTGTCAAGGTTCTCACCCTCTCCTGTCCTTACTCTGCAGGGGGCGAAAAAAGGAAGCCAGAGTCTCCAGGTGTTTGACAACAGAGAGTCCCAACTCCTGACCCTGATTAAAAGTGATTTTTCTTTTAAGAAAAAAGACACCTTTTGTCATACTCTTGAGGCTGTCAGAAACCATCTGAGCAGGTTTTGCTAGTCTCATTTTTAGATGCAAAAGCAAGAGGGCATACCTGTCCTCACCCCAACTCACCCTTACAAGCCTCCTTGAGGAGAGGAAGGAGGATTTCCGGTTGGTCTGGGAGGTGGTTTGATGGACTGTTCTCGTTATATCCAGGGCAGCCCTCACTGAATGAAAGGAGGCTGTGAATTGTTTCTGTCCACACATTCCCCTTTATGTTGTTTATGTCTGAAAATCTGGGTCCCAGGGCATGGCACAAATGAGCCGAGGAGGGTTAACGTTTATCAGGTGCTTCCTCTGTGCCAGGCACTCTTTTAACTGCTTTACGTTTATTCATCCATTTAATTCTCTCTGCAACCCAGTGAGAAGGGAGGCATTGTCATTGCCATTTTCCAGGCAAAGAAACTGGGGGCCAGGAAGTCACTTGCCTGAGACCACTCAGTCAGTGGGTAGCAGGGCCAGGATACAAACCTGGGTGTTCGCTGATGGCCTTCAGTTATGACCACGACATACAATGTCTCCCACCATGGTGTCTGCAGGTGGTCATTTCAAATTTTGCTTACATCTGTGTGTAGAAGTCTTAAAAAATAATTATAATGGAATACCTTTCCAGGCACTATGCTAATTATAATGTGCTAACAATTTACATCTGTAATTAGGAGACTGGGGAGTGAGGAATTCTGTTGCTTGAGAAGGTAAGGTACAAATATGACTCCCTGTGGAAACTATATTCCCAAATTGCAAGAATAAAAATAGCATACCAATGAATACTGGTGCCCAGTGGAAGCCCGTCATCTAAATATTTTCAACGTCTAAGGATTTTAGTGATTAAATATCCCAGTGGCATGAATCTATAAAGACAAGAAAGTGGGCAAACCCACTTAAGTCAGCCCAATTCAGCGCAAGGGAGGAAAAAGTGTTTTTCACTACCTTCCTAGGTTTTCTGGCTGGGACCCTATAAATTGGACTGACAAA
Source organism: Aethalodelphis obliquidens (assembly GCF_003676395.1). Classification (NCBI taxonomy): domain Eukaryota; kingdom Metazoa; phylum Chordata; class Mammalia; order Artiodactyla; family Delphinidae; genus Aethalodelphis; species Aethalodelphis obliquidens. Next base: position 14,705,837 of record NW_020837967.1, on the reverse strand, counting down.
ATTCAGATTAACAAAGGAAAGACATACACATTTATTTATTTACTTATTTATTTTGTTTTTTATTTATTTATTTATTTTTGTGTTTCTTGGAATACTTTATTCTGACACCTCCAGTTACTGTGACAACTATGTAAATCTTAATTGATAATTACATTGAAATACTTGCTAATATTTTAATTCTAATACAATGAAATTATATTTTAGTACAAAAATAAGTATGGACAAATTTTTAAAATTTAAAACAAAAGCAGACTACTGATGCAGAATTGAGTGGAGATGGCAAAACTAATACTATGATCAGAATAGAAAAGAAGAGACTGGAAGAAAAATATTTTAAACTTTACTGTGAATGACAATTGCAATTTACCACAGAATAAAACAGAGAAGATTTCTGTTTTGTTAAAAAAAAAAAACACAAACATTAGAGACATTTATAGCAAATATGATGAATTTGATAAGAAGTTCCTTCTCAACAGTCAAAAAATAATCGACTAGGAGATTGGTTCCAGATGGCAGAGTAGAAGGACGTGCTCTCACTCCGTCTTGTGACAGCACTGGAATCACAACTAACTGCTGAACGATCATCAAAAGAAAGACACTGGGGTTTCCCTGGTGGCGCAGTGGTTGAGCGTCTGCCTGCCAATGCAGGGGACACGGGTTCGTGCCCCGGTCCGGGAAGATCCCACATGCTGTGGAGCGGCTGGGCCCGTGAGCCACAACTACTGAGCCTGTGCGTCTGGAGCTTGTGCTCCGCAACAAGAGAGGCCGCGGCAGTGAGAGGCCCGCGCACTGCGATGAAGAGTGGCCCCCGCTCGCCGCAACTAGAGAAAGCCCACGCACAGAAAAGAAGACCCAGCACAGCCAAAAATAAATAAATAAATGAAATTTAAAAAAAAAAAAAAAAAAGAAAGACACTGGAACACACCAAAAAAGCGTCCCCACATCCAAAGACAAAGGAGAAGCCACAATGAGATGGTAGGAGGGATGCAATCACAATAAAATCAAATACCATAACTGCTGGGTGGGTGACTCACAAACTGGAGAACACTTATACCACAGAAGTCCACCCACTGGAGTGAAGGTTCTGAGCCCCACATCAGGCTTCCCAACCTGGGGGTCCAGCAACAGGAGGAGAAATTCCTAGAGAATCAGACTTTGAAGTCTAGCAGGACTTCGACAGGACCGGGGGAAACAGAGACTCCACTCTTGGAGGGCGCACACAAATTAGTGTGCGTATCGGTACCCAGGGGAAGGAGCAGTGACCCATAGGAGACTGAACCAGACCTACCTGCTAGTGTTGGAGGGTCTCCTGCAGAGGTGGGGGGTGGCTGTGTCTCACCATGACACTGGCAGCAGAAGTTCTGCGAAGTACTCCTTGGCGTGAGTCTTCCCAGAGTCCATCATTAGCCCCACCAAAGAGCATGGGTAGGCTCCAGTGTTGGGTCACCTCAGGCCAAACAACCAACAGGGAGGGAACCCAGCCCCACCCATCAGCAGACAAGCAGATTAAAGTTTTACTGAACTCTGCCCACCAGAGCAACAATCAGCTTTACCCATCACCAGTCCCTCCCATCAGGAAACTTGCACAAGCCTCTTAGATAGCCTCATCCACCAGAAGGCAGACAGCAGAAGCAAGAACTACAATCCTGCAGACTGTGGAACAAAAAACCACATTCACAGAAATATAGACAAGATGAAAAGGCAGAGGGCTATGTACCAGAAAAAGGAACAAGATAAAACCCCAGAAAAACAAGTAAATGAAGTGGAGATAGGCAGCCTTCCAGAAAAAGAATTCAGAATAATGATAGTGAAGATGATCCAGGCCCTCGGAAAAAGAATGGAGGCAAAGATCGAGAAGATGCAAGAAATGTTTAACAAAGACCTAGAAGAATTAAAGAACAAACAAACAGAGATGAACAATACAATAACAGAAATGAAAACTACACTAGAAGGAATCAGTAGCAGAATAACTGAGGCAGAAGAATGGATAAGTGACCTGGAAGACAGAATGGTGGAATTCACTGCTGTGGAACAGAATAAGGAAAAAAGAATGAAAATAAATGAAGACAGCCTAAGAGACCTCTGGGACAACATTAAACACAACAACATTCACATTATAGGGGCCTCAGAAGGAGAAGAGAGACAAAAAGGAGCTGAGAAAATATTTGAAGAGATTATAGTCAAAAACTTCCCTAACATGGGAGAGGAAATAGCCACCCAAGTCCAGGAAGTGCAGAGAATCCCATACAGGATGAAGCCAAGGAGAAACGTGCCAAGACACATAGTAATCAAAATGGCAAAAATTAAAGACAAAGAAAAATTATTGAAAGCAGCAAGGGAAAAACGACAAATAACATACAAGGGAATTCCCATAGGGTAACAGCTGATTTCTCAGCAGAACCTCTACAAGCCAGAAGGGAGTGGCATGGTATATTTAAAGTGATGAAAGAGAAGAACCTACAACCAAGATTATTCTACCTGTCAAGGATCTCATTCAGATTCGACGGAGAAATCAAAAGCTTTACAGACAAGCAAAAGCTAAGAGAATTCAGCTCCACCAAACCAGCTCTACAACAATGCTAAGGGAACTACTCTAAGTGGTAAACACAGAGAAGAAAAAGACCTACAAAAGCAAACCCGTAACAATTAAGAAAATGGTCATAGGAACATACATATCTATAATTACCTTAAACGTGAATGGATTGAATGCGCCAACCAAAAGACACAGGCTCGCCGAATGGATACACAAACAAGACCCGTATATATGCTGTCTACAAGAGACCCACTTCAGACCTAGGGACACATACAGACTGAAAGTGAGGGAATGGAAAAAGATATTCCATGCAAATGGAAATCAAAAGAAAGCTGGAGTAGCAATACTCATATCAGATAAAATAGACTTGAAAATAAAGAATGTTACAAGAGACAAGGAAGGACTACATAATGATCAAGGGATCAACCTAAGAAGAAGATATAACAATTATAAATATATATGCACCCAGCATAGGAGCACATAAGGCAACAGCTAACAGCTACAAAAGAGGAAATTGACAGTAACACGGTAATAGTGGGGGACTTTAACACCTCACACCAATGGACAGATCATCCAAATAATAAAAAAAGAGAAGCTTTAAATGACACAATAGTCCAGGTAGATTTAATTGGTATTTATAGGACATTCAATCCCAAAACAGCAGATTACACTTTCTTCTCAAGTGCACATGGAACATTCTCCAGGATAGATCACATTTTGGGTCACAAATCAAGCCTCAGTAAATTTAAGAAAATTGAAATCATATCAAGCATCTTTTCTGACCACAATGCTATGAGATTAGAAATCAGTTACAGGGAAAATAACGTAAAAAACACAAACACATGGAGGCTAAACAATACGTTACTATATAACTAAGAGATCACTGAAGAAATCAAAGAGGAAATCAAAAAATACCTAGAGACAAATGACAATGAAAACACGATGATCCAAAACCTATGGGATGCAGCAAAAGCAGTTCTAAGAGGGAAGTTTATAGCTATACAAGGCTACCTCAAGAAACAAGAAAAATCTCAAATAAACAATCTAACCTTACACCTAAAGGAACTTGAGAAGGAAGAACAAACAAAACCCAAAGTTAGCAGAAGGAAAGAAATCATAAAGATCAGAGCAGAAATAAATAAAATAGAAACAAAGAAAACAATAGGAAAGATCAATAAAACTAAAAGCTGGTTCTTTGAGAAGATAAATGAAATTGATAAACCATTAGCCAGACTCATCAAGAAAATGAAGGAGAGGACTCAAATCAATAAAATTAGAAATGAAAAAGGAGAAGTTACAACAGACACCGCAGAAATACAAAGCATCCTAAGAGACTACTACAAGCAACTGTATTCCAATAAAATGGACAACCTGGAAGAAATGGACAAATTCTTAGAAAGGTATAACCTTCCATACTGAACCAGGAAGAAATAGAAAATATGAACAGACCAATCACAAATAATGAAACTGAAACTGTGATTAAAAATCTTCCAACAAACAAAAGTCCAGGACCAGATGGCTTCACAGGTGAATTCTGTCAAACGTTTAGAGAAGAGCTATACCCATCCGTCTCAAACTCTTCCAAAAAATTGCAGAAGAAGGAATACTCCCAAACTCATTCTATGAGGCCACCATCACCCTGATACCAAAACCAGACAAAGATACTACAAAAAAAGAAAATTACACACCAATTTCACTGATGAATATAGATGCAAAAATCCTCAACTAAATCTAGCAAACGGAATCCAAAAACACATTAAAAACATCGTGCACCATGATCAAGTGGGATTTATCCCAGGGATGCAAGGATTTTTCAATATATGGAAATTAATCAATGTGATACACCATATTAACAAATTGAAGAATAAAAACCATATGATGATGTCAATAGATGCAGAAAAAGCTTTTGACAAAATTCAACACCCATTTATGATAAAAACTCTCCAGAAATTGGGCATAGGGGGAACCTACCTCAACATGATAAAGGCCATATATGACAAACCCACAGCAAACATCATTCTCAGTGGTGAAAACTGAAAGCATTTCCTCTAAGATCAGGAGCAAGACAAGGATGTAAACTCTCACCACTGTTATTCAACATAGTTTTGGAAGTCCTAGCCATGGCAATCAGAGAGGAAAAAGAAATAAAAGGAACCCAAATCGGAAAAGAAGAAGTAAAACTGTCAGTGTTTGCAGATGACATGATACTATACATAGAGAATCCTAAAAATGCCACCAGAAAACTACTAGAGCTAATCAATGAATTTGGTAAAGTTGCAGGATACAAAATTAATGCACAGAAATCTCTTGCATTCCTATACACTAATGATGAAAAATCTGAAAGCGAAATTAAGGAAACACTCCCATTCACCATTGCAACAAAAAGAATAAAATACCTAGGAATAAACCTACCTAGGGAGACAAAGATCTGTATGCAGGAAACTATAAGACACTGATGAAAGAAGTTAAAGATGATACCAACAGATGGAGAGATATACCATGTTCTTGGATTGGAAGAATCAATATTGTGAAAATGACCCTACTACCCAAAGCAATCTACAGATTCAATGCAATACCTATGAAATTACCAAAGGCATTTTTTACAGAACTAGAACAAATAATCTTAAAATTTGTATGGAGACACAAAAGACTCCGAATAGCGAAAGTGGTCTTAAGGGAAAAAAATGGAGCAGGAGGAATCAGACTCCCTGACTTCAGACTATACTACAAAGCTACAATAATCAAGACAATATGGTACTGGCAGAAAAACAGAAACATAGATCAGTGGAACAGGATAGAAAGCCCAGAGGTAAACCCACGCCCCTATGGTCGACTAATCTATGGCAAACCCACGCACCCATGGTCGACTAATCTATGATGAAGGAGGCAAAGATATACAATGGAGAAAAGACAGTCTCTTCAATAAGTGGTGCTGGGAAAACTGGACAGCTACATATAAAAGAATGCAATTAGAACACTCCCTAACACCATACACAAAAATAAATTCAAAAAGGATTAGAGACCTAAATGTAAGACTGGACGTTATAAAACTCTTAGAGGAAAACATAGGCAGAACACTCTTTGACATAAATCACAGCAGGATCTTTTTTGATCCACCTCCTAGAGTAATGGAAATAAAAACAAACAAACAAAAAGGGACCTAATGAAACTTAAAAGCTTTTGCACAGCAAAGGAAACTACAAACAAGACGAAAAGACAACCCTCAGAATGGGGGAAAATATTTGCAATTGAATCAACGGACAAAGGATTAATCTCCAAAATATATAAACAGCTCATGCAGCTCAATATTAAAAAAACAACCCAATCCAAAAATGGGCAGAAGACCTAAATAGACATTTTTCCAAAGAAGACATACAGATGGCCAAGAAGCACATGAAAAGCTGCTCAACATTATTAGAGAAATTATTATTGGAGAAATGCAAATCAAAACTACAATGAGGTATCACCTCACACCAATTAGAATGGGCATCATCAGAAAATCTACAAACAACAAATGCTGGAGAGGTTATGGAGAAAAGTGAACCGTCTTGCACTGTTGGTGGGAATGTAAATTGATACAGCCACTATGGAGAACAGTACGGAGGTTCCTTAAAAAACTAAAAATAGAATTACCATATGACCCAGCAATCCCACTACTGGGCATATACCCAGAGAAAACCATAATTCAAGAAGACACATGCACCCCAATGTTCATTGCAGCACTATTTACAGTAGCCAGAACATGGAAGCAACCTAAATGTCCATCGACAGATGAATGGATAAAGAAGAAGTGGTACATACATGCAATGGAATATTACTCAGCCATAAAGAGGAATGAAACTGGGTCATTTGTAGAGACGTGGATGGATCTAGAGACTGTCATACAGAGTGAAGTAAGTCAGAAAGCAAAAAACAAATATCGTATATTAACACATGTATGTGGAACCTAGAAAAATGGTACAGATGAACCAGTTTTCAGGGCAGAAATAGAGACGCAGATGTAGAGAACAAACGTATGGACACCAAGGGGAGAAAGTGGTGGGGAAGGTGGTGGTGTGATGAATTGGGAGATTGGGATTGACGTATATACACTAGTATGTATAAAATGGATAACTAATAAGAACCTGCTGTATAAAAATATAAATAAAATAAAATTCAAAAATTCAAAAAAATAATCGACTAAATAAGTCACCTGATATTGGAATTAAACATCGATCAATAACAATTTTAAAGATTTTTAACAGAATCTGAGCTTGTAATTTTGGCCAGCTATGAAATGACTTAGATTCTTACACACACATATACAGGACCATTTTTTGATAGATAATAAAATGAATTATTATTTTACTTATGAATGTTTTAAAAAAACGTATGAGGAAACTACTGTAAGTGATATTTTACCAAAAGTGGGAGATTTTCAATTAAGCCAGCAAACAATCGTCCATAGTCTACAAGACCTTTCTAACAACATGAAAGAGCAGTTAATACAAAATTGAAAAATTGTAAGGAATTTTTTTCAGCTTTTAACGCCTTGGGAAATCTAAGAGACACTCCCCAATTAATATTTGGGTTCCTGTTTTCTCAAATTTGAGATAAATGTTGTCAACCCCTGGCCTAAAGTATGGAACTTGTGGCATAGTTAGTTTTTAATCTTTCCTACACGTTTATTTAATATAAGATTTACATGACACAGGAGCCTTCGTAAGGAAATGAATATCCCACCAAGGCCGGTAAAACCTGAGGGTCTTTATACTAGGTTTGATGAAGAGTGGAAAGTTGTGGGAAAAAACGTGATGGGGCAAAAGGATATGTGTTAATTGTAGTAAATTGAGGAAAAGTTAGCAAGGCCTGTTTGTTCAGATGCCCCTCGGAGCCCCTTGGTCTTCGGAGATAAGGACGTTCCTTTCCTCCTGGTATAAGGAGGTTGCCTCTCACATGGGGGTCTCTCAACCCGGTTCAGGGAGACCTGCCTGCACCTGCCGTTTCTCAAATTCCTTCAGCAAAAAATATTCAGTTTTCCAAGTTGCCATATTTTGGAGTAGTGTGTTCTCAGCCCTGCCATCAGCAAACAATGAAGGTGAAATAAGAAAACTTTGTAAAGCTGAAGGCATTCGCAACCAAGACGTTCAATACAACATGGGTCTCAAATTTCCTAGACAGTTTATTTCATGTATTTTTTAATTGGCTTTTTATAGACATGAACACACATTAAAACAAAAGTTTGGTTCCAATTTTTTTTTCTTTAATTTTGAAGAACAGTTATTTGCAAATCTCTGCTTGGATTAAGGTCTTAATAACCACACTTAACCATGAATGTGAAAATGTGAGCTGAAGGAACACTTTGGAGTACTCACCAAAGATTGACTCTGACCTTCTCTGTGGAAGTTTCTGGTTCATAGTTGAACTCTGTGTGCTTTTGCATCCTTCCTACATGGTGTCTTTGACAATGATGCCAACTGTACATGAAAAATGATAACAGGACATGTCCTTGGAGGAGCCACTTTTCAAGACCTCTGACTCCAAGGGCTCTGAAGTTCAGCCAGTGGCAGGCTGAAGCGAGATTTGGCTTCTCTCCTGGAGTGACTTACATTAAGGCTCTGGACTAGGTTCCCAGACAGACGCCATCCCCCTGCCCAGCCCAGGCCTTCGGGACTGTGCCAGTAACTTAATGGTGAGCCTGAAACTAAGCCTAAAAGGAAGCAGATGGTCTGTATTAAGAGATTTTCCATGACCTTCCTCATTTCATTTCCTTTCTGTGGGATTTCATATTTGTGAGCATATCCTCTGAATGTGACGCTGTAGCAGTGTTAGACTCAGCAATCCTGAGTCTCAGGGCACTCATTTCATGAAGAACATGCATCAGAAGGGAGCATTTGGGTTATCCTGTAAATGTTTTTAACTCACCAATAACGTTTATGCAACAATCATGGATCCTGGGCATGGAGATGGTTTTCCTGTTGTGAAATTTTGTGCCATTCCTTAAAGTAATAATACTATTACTTCTGAGTGGGGGACTAAAGTCCATTTCTAGCAATTCTTATCTTCCTTTTTATTTATTTTTTTATTCTCCTATTAGCTAGGGAAAATAAAAACTGCACAAGGAAAATCTCCCCGTCTCATGCAGCAGTTCATTTTTTCCCTTTCATCCTAATTCTCAAAGAAGTAAATAATTGCATAAAAAGGATACAAGCCAAGCTTTCTATTCTGTGAGTCTAAGGGACCAGCATATTTATCTTTCTTTCTGTTTTATCTTTCTTTCTGTCTGTACCTCTTTGATTTGTATTAATAAAAAGATATTAAAAATTTTTTTCTAGAAAGCCAAATAAATGAAATCACACAACTAGACAATTCTGTATGCAGGATAATGACTATCAATGATTTGGCAGATACGTGACTTGATAATAGAGATACAAATACATTCATCTGTGTTTTCAAAGTTTTTCTAAAAGTAAAGACCATGGCAAGAAAAGAGAGGCACTAACTCAGACTTTTCAAAGAAAGGAACCTATAAATAAACTAATTGGGCTATCACTTGATTTGTATGTCAGATATGTAAGTACTGAGAGAACAATGTTTGTTTCAGCTGTTCTCATCAGTATGATTAATGACTACTTTAAAGTGCTTGATTCCATTTGTGTGCCAGCTGTTCTTGTGTAAAACAAACTGGGACTTTTCTCAAGATAATCAGAGTGGGACTGTCTGCAGGGTTTGAGAGCTGATACCTGCGAGTTAGAAAAGGAAATGGATGGCTCTTAGCTGATCCTGATGAGATCAGACCCAGACTCCTGTGACTGAAATATATTCCTAAACAGATGCTTGTTACTGGGGGCTTGTAAATCAAGGGCCTGCCCCACGTGCAGGTTCTGCTGGTGGAAAGGTCTGAGCCAATCGGGAGCCTTATTGCGTGGTTAGCAAGTTGAAAAGAACCTAAGTAGTCTTAACCATATGAACTGATAGTACCTTCAAAGGTAAATATACAAGATGAGTCTTTCAAAATCACAGACAGGCTGGATCAAGCAGCAGTAAGAAATCATCAAACCATGGAAGTAATACTATGTCCTTTCCCAATGAAGCGACCACACACAGGTCACATCCTGGGTGTAGGCAAGGTGTTGGTGATGGGGGCATGACTTCACAATTAGAAAATTGTGTATGCAGGATCATGATTTAGCAGATAAATGACTTGATAGTACAGATATAAATGGATTCATCTGGGTTTTTCAAAGTTCTTCTCAAAGTAAAGACTATGGAATCAAAAGAAAAGAGAAGCAAAATGGGGAATGATTTCAACTATGAGCTTCAAAGACATTGAGCATTTCTGTGTTTTCACTTCCCGTAGAGCAAGTTCAAAAGTAGCTGTGCCATCATTGTACCCTCTACACTGAAAGGCAAAAGGAAGTCAGAGATGGGAATGATTTTCTTTACCATACAACTACTTTCAAAAGGATCCACATGAAAATGAGAATCCCATTGTAGTCTTTAAGGTCAGTTCATTTATGGCACAAAGACAGTCAACAAATATTGTTCAGGCTTTCCCTGTGCTGGTCACTCTGCCGGTAAGGTGGATGCCAGACCTGAAATAGCTTTCCGTCTCACTGGGAGAGATCAGAGCATAATTGCCAACAGTTGTCAGATGCTTACTATTTTAGCACTGTACTGAGCGTGTACAACCACTATCTTATTTGTTCCTCAGAGCAGCCTTATGAGGTCATTATTATAGCTAAATGCCCATTTTAGAGACAAGGACACCAAGCTGTTTGCTCAACATCTCACTGTTAAGAATAGCAGAAGCAGGATTCTCACACCCAAGTCTCTCTGACCCCAAGGACCATGCATGGTCTGCACTACTACATGGTGTCCATGTTCATGAGGAAAGGGGCAGTGCCAGGCAGTAAGCACGTGGGAAAATGTTGAGATGAGTGTCCAAGGCAGTGTCATGGAAGGTCACCAGAAGAGCAAAACGCATACTGAGGAAGCTCAGGGAAGGTGAGGCTTAACCTGAATTTGGATTTGAACTTGTAGACCAAATATTAGTAGGATGATATTGAGGATAACTACCATACTTTCTCACTAAAGCTCCTTTGGTGCTGCCAGAGAACGAAAATTGGCCTCATGAATCACTGAGTTGATCTACTGTCACCTTTCTTATATAATTATAATTAATTATATATATATATATTTTTTAACATTTTATAAATTTTGTATCAAAATATATCAATCATCTCTATTTAGATGAGAAATTCCATAAAGCCTCATATACTGTAAGAATTGATGAAGCTATTGGGAGATAATTCTCCATGGATCTCCCTCTTTTCTGCATGTTTTATAAACAAAGGCTTCCTGACTGCCCTTTGCTCTAGACTATCTCTTCAAGGATGTTAGTGAACAGCCCAGGAAGATATAGTGAAAAGGGCAGATGCTTCCTGCCTGTGTATTGTAAAAGCTAGGTTCTCTGAGCTCAGTGTTCCTCTCCTGGAGCACAACCCACCATGCTTGCAGGCATCCATCTGGGTCTGTCCACATTGCCCCCATGAGACTTGGGAGCAAGGGGACCTGACACAATATGCTGTCTCATGCTGCTTGCTGTGCAGTGAGGAGTAAAGTCCTTTGTCTCTGACCCAGGTATCTTGTGTCTTATGCCAGCAACCATGAAACAGTGGCAGTTAGCTTGCAACTGGGGTGAAATCTCAGACCCTTCACGCTTCAGAAGATAGGAAAATTTTCTTTTTTAGAGAGGTCAAATTTGTCCTCATCCTTACTGAAAAATAATGCACCTCCTTTGGCATCCATTGGATTAATATCAAGTAGATTGATCTTAGAACCCAGAGAAACCAAGGAAGACAGAATGCTCTTGTGAGAGTCTCCCTTCGACGCTTAGTCAGGGTGCCCAGGGACTAGGCTCAGCACAGCCTCTCCATGGCCATACCCTCAGAGTGATCCTCATCTAAAACAAGGATTGGCAAACTGGCCCGTGAGCCAAATCTGGCCCACACCTGTTTTATTAAAGTTTATTGTCTAGCAGCATCTACTGCTGCTTCTGTGCTGCAATAGCGGAGTTGAGTGGTCACAGTAGAGACTGTATGGCTTGCAAAGCCTAAACTATTTACTATCTGACTCTATTTTTAGAGTATTTAAAAAAAATATTTTTTTTATTTATTTATCTATTTATTTGGCTGCGCCAGGTCTTAGTTGCGGCATGTGGGCTCTCAGTTGTGGCATGCAGGATCTAGTTCCCTGACCAGGGATCGAACCCGGGCCCCTTGCATTAGGAGCGTGGAGTCTGGCCCACCAAGGAAGCCCCTACTATCTGACTCTTTAAGGAAAATATTTGCTAACCTCTGATCTAAAAGAAGAGACAGATACTTGAAGAATAAAGAATTCCCTCAAAACATGCTAGAGGCCAAGGTATGAACAGAACATTATCTGAGAAAAGAAAAGAAAGCTATAAACACACACATGTACTCACATATAGGCATGTACAACCCCGCCCTTCCATGTACACCCGCACCTGTCATTTACATGCATGGTCTTACTTCATCCTTGCAGCACCTTTATTAGGCATATAGATTAGGAGCATCACCTCTACAGAAAAACTAGGTTTAAATTTAAAGATTTGCCAATTACTAGCTGAGTGACTTTGGGGTAAGTTACTTAACTTCTCTGTGCCTCACTTGCTAAACATGGGTAATATCACCTATACATCATAGGGTTACTGGAAGGATTAAACGAAGGTGTAGAATATAGCCTCTGACACATAGTAAACAACATGTAACTATTTGTTATCATTTATCTCCATTTTCCAGGTGAGTAAATTGAGGGACAGAGAGGTTGAGTAATTTTCTCAAAATCACATAAGTAGAAAAAGGTAGATGCAGAACTTAATCTCAGCTCTGACTCACAAATCTGGGCTTTTTGCCACTATCATTGTATTGCTTGTCAATAATAAAGGCTTATTAAATTTATAAGGAAAATCACCATAATAAAATTTCTTTACCTTTTCCAACAATGCTTCCTATTTTTCAAATTGTGATTTGTGGCTTATTGGCATATCCTACAGGTCTTTTGTACTGTGTGAGTTCCACAAGGGTCTTACTTGAATTCACTATATTAATATATTCATGCCTGACACTCGATAGTTGTCCTTTGAAGTCAAGTCTACTTTTATTATTAAAATAATGATGTTTCTGGCTTTAAAAGCATATGCCTAGGCAAAGGTTTTGCTAGTGATCTATATAATAATAAGGTAATTTTAAATTAAGAATAGTACTTTTAAATACTAAACTCTAGATAAGTGATTTGATACTATTGTATTGCTCTAAAAATATACCCAAACTGGTGATATGTTCTATATATTTTTCATATTGTCAGTTTATCTTACCCTTATTTTTCAACTGAGCTAAAAAACAAACAAACAAAAACAAAAACAAAAAAACAAAACACCAGTAATTGGTTTATAGCCTTTCTGGGAATGGTTCTAAGGGAAAATGTACTGTCTCCTGAAACCCCCTATCTCTTATCTCCAGATTATTGCCTTTGGTGGAGGGATAGTATGGGGAAATCTTGCTGAGAAATGTGACTATTTAAAGAACTTCATGTCAATAAAAAGGAAAAGTCAGTATCCATTTGATTTGACATAGTATTTTGAGCTTCTATTTTCCATGACTGACAATGCTGATTCTTTGAGAAGGAAATAATACATGTGCAATCTGATGTGTACTTGCTAAAAGTGGAGGGCAATTATTACCTAGAACCTAAGCGAGAGAGACACTATACAAAAAATCATCTCTAAGATGAAAAAAAAAAAGTCTCTTTGGTCTGCACCAGACTAAAAAATGTGGTGTCTACCTGAACAACATCTTAGTGGCTCTGCATGGAACTTTTCCCTCATTCCATTTTGATGTTTTGGCCATTGGCCTGTGAAAACTATTTCCAGAACTTGCCAGGAGGTTGTTTCTCAAAGATGTTATTTTCTGTATTGCATTTGTCGTCTGTTGAAGCTCCCAAAGAAGAATTCCCCTGGTCTTTGTTCCTCTTGGGAAGCCGTTTTGTGCTTTTATCTAGTGGACCCTATTACCAATCATGTAACTGATAGCATTCCCCTCTGCACTGGCTGCTAGAAAGTTTTGAGTCAAATTTTCACTTACCTCTAACAAATACGCAGGATTTTCATAGACTGCGTTTTGAATTCTAAGCTTGTTCCTGGCCTTGTCAAACTTTCTTTCCTATACTTATGCCTGTTTTTCATTTATTTTTATCTTTTACATCTTATATATCTTTTTAATCCACTTTGAATGCTTTCTGGATCGAGAGAGACTTGGAAATGCTTAGACGGATGTGTATCCTATAATCTGTGCTCTCTTCATGAAACTGGGTGATAAATATAATTACCACACCATTTGATGTAAGGAACTTTATATTGAAATAATTACACATTCTTTGAAATTACACATTGGTTCATACAAAATAATCTTCACCTTAATTTCTAAAATCAAACTCACTTTTGAAAACCTTCTAGCAAAATGATTAGATGGGTCAACTTTAGACTTAAAGCCTGACTAAGAAAATGTATACTTCACGAGATTCATTTCCTCTTGCCATTTGAAATGGGTGCTTGCTCCCCATTTTGTGCTCAATACTGAAAACACAATTCCTCAGCAAAGATTTACTTTATACTTAGATTTCAGAATTTTCCAGAAAAGAACTTTTAAGTCATGTAAATTTGAAGTCACATTTTTGTGACCCAGCATTCAAATGTGCAAAGAGCAAATCAGAATTGTTTTTAAATGAAGGTATGTTTCCAAGTCAATATAGACAAGTGCAGTGTATGGAAATAGTTTTTAGAAATATTTTTAGTTCAGTGAAGTATACTAAACAGTGTTCTTAATGATAAATTTGGGAAAATATGAACAAAAAATTTGAGAAAGGGATTTGTGATACTAAAATAGATCTACAAATATTCGAAATATCAATAATCTTACTTTATGGGAGTGAGACAAGGCGACTGAAGACACAACAAACCATGGACTTGATTTAACCAAGTCTTCCTGGAGCATCCGGAACATGAAGAATGACAGTCATAGGGCACTGTGCTGGGAACAGTAGCTGGGTGCTTTTACACATGATTCCCAAAGGGCAGAGATGCTCCTTAGGAAACAGCGGGGTGGATTAATTTCGAGAATAATAAGCTTTACACAAGTGTAATCTGATCTCATCAGACTGAATGCTTGCCAAAAGCCTGAACTCAGAAGCACGACCAAGTCCAATCCTAGTGACCTCATTTCTACACAAGGAGAGCATTTCTAATATTTTTATTTAAAGAAATACTGATAAAATCTACCAGTGAACTTCATAGAAAGGGTATATAATGGATTTCTTGTTTGAACACCTTTTGTGTTCATTTGGAAGTTTAGAGAAATCTGTAAAGATCTGCCTCTCGGCTTCTTAACTTTATCAGTGCCCCTGGGTGGAACATGAGGTCAACTATGTAAGTTTCCGGGGGAGGGAGAGCCCCAATCACCCCCTTTCGGGATTCATTCATCAGCTTGACTTCATTCCAGGCTCTGCCGTACTCCCCGCGAACCAGAGAGCAGCCGATGCCAATTCTGTCAGCCAGAGCCTGTGGGGAGAAAACGCGAGATCAACCAAGAGGGAGGAGGGGGAGGGGCAGAGAAAAAGCCTTGGTTGAAAGACCCACCTTGGTCGAAGGTGAAATATACACTCTTGCAGAACAACAACAACAAAGTGCTCAGAAAGGAGGCTGGAAAAAAGGTGGAGTGTTGTGATAGGAGTTGGTAAAATGTGATAAGTTCCCCTGTTGCTCAAGATTCTGTGGACTCAAAATCTCTGTGTAGATCCTGCTGGGAAGGGACATTTTTCAGGCAGTTGCGCTGCATTGTATCAGCACAAGATTGATAACGTAATTGGAGAAAAGCTGTTCCACAGGCTTTCAGCTCTAGTGCATCTATCAATCTTTCCATGCTCCTGGGCTGCTCCTTGGGTGTGATATGCAGTGGGATTGAATGGCAGGACTGGAATGGCAGGAACCTGTTTCTAGCCCATTTGTTCTGTGTGGTGTAGACAGGTGTTTTGGAGCCGGGGGTGGGGGGGGGCAGAACTGTGAGCGGTTGGTCCTTTTTGGGCTGCCTGATGCCCTGTCCTCAGGGGTTGCGTATGTTCCTCGGAAGCTGTCTCTTCAATTTGTCCTGATTTTAAAAGCACTTTTTAAATAATCTGGAAACTTCCTAGCCACATCATAGTGGATAAGAGAGCTGGCTTGTGGGATCTCAGTTCCCCGACCAGGGATTGAACCCAGGGCTCCAGCAGTGAGCACGCCAAGTCCTAACCACTGGACCACCAGGGAGTTCCCAGAGTCTGAGTTCTTAACCTCAGCTGAGTTGAATCTGGAAGTATCTATTTTCTTTGTGAAGTGGGAAACAAGGTCATCTGCATATAGGAAGAGGTGAAGATGAAAAGGCTTAGGAAAGAAGGCAGATGTGGGGCACAGCTGCTGAGGAAAACAGGAAAAGCCTGTGGCCAGGAGCTGGAAAAGATGGCCAGGCAGCACGTACATCCACCACCTTGGATCCTGAATTGGCTGTGGCACATCCCACTGTCGCGTTCTGCAGCCCAAGTGTCATTGTGGGAAGGGCAGGCAGTCGGATTGGTCCAGTGTGGGCAGGCAAGGTGGAGGGGCAGAAGGATGGGGGCACAAAGACGAAGGAAATCAGTGAGCAGGTTACACGGTCTGTGGACGATTTATCTAGGCTTCCATGGAGGAAAGGAGCCGGAAGAAAACGGGGAGATGAAGAGTTTATGTAGGGGGAGTGAACGCTTTTGGGAGGAATAGAAGGATAACACGTTTTACCAGTGAGTGTTGGTGTTCAGGATTCAGTGGTAGGCAAGACCTGGGTGATTAACTGCATGACTCAGGTGAGGTGTGAGGGTAATGAATTCAGTCTGCTGTAACGTTGTGAACTGAAATGTTTCCCCTTGAGATTCCTGTTTTCTTTCTGAAGGTGGGTCCCTTAAGAGGCAGTCATGAGGGTGAAGCCCCCACGATGGGAATTGTGCCCTTATAAGAGGAGGAAGGGCCCTCCCCCCACTCTGAAATATAAGGATACGGTACGAAAGCGGCAACCGCCGACCAAGAAGTGGGCTCTCACCAGACACTGAATCTCCTGACACCTTGATCTTGGACTTCTCAGACTCCAGAACAGTGAGAAATAACTGTTTATTGTTTAAGCCACCCCATCTGTGGTACTTGGTTATAGTGGCCTGAGAAGACTAATGCAGTTCCTACAAGACACACAAGGGCAGCTAGCTACGGGGTAAACAGACAGATAGACCTGGAATCAGGAGCGGCTTGTGGGAGAGAGGAAATGATCTAGAAACCTGAGACATGTAAGTCGTATTTAAGGTGATGTAGGAGGATGACCTCACCAAACGAAGTATGTAAAGGGAGAAAAGAGAAGAGCCTGGGACAGAACCTTGAGTTCTGGGTCAGGACCCCAACATTTAAGACAAGGGTGGAGGAAAAGAGGTCTCCAAAGGAGACTGAGATGAAATGGCAAGAGAGGACAGAAGTTACTAAAGAAAGTGGTGTTAAAGAAAGAGAAGGATCAGTGACAAATTCTTTGATGTATCAAGCAAGACAGAAAACAGATCACTGTGATCCTTCTTGGGAGGGAACAAGGGCCAGACTGCAGGGAGTTGAGGATGAAACTGAGGTCAAGGAGTGACTAGGAGTTGAGAAGACTCAGAATTTTGGCTGGGAATGAGAATTATCTTCAGATAGAAGCAGTATGGTAGGTTTTGGCTCAGATAGGCACGGGTTCAAATTCCAGCTGTATCTCTGGTTATCCTTGGGTAAATTCCTTCTCTAAGTATCAATTTTCTTATCTTTAAAACAAAGGTAGTAATTTCAACGTTTGGCATATCTGAGACTCTTCACGATTATATTTATTAAGTGCCTGGCACATAAGTTCAAAATGATGGTGGTCATGGTGATAGGCGCTTATAGGAGTAGTTGTAGATATAATGAGAAAAGATTTATGTTTTCTCTTTAAATGTTTTGGACTTAAGTTTAGATTTTAAAGGTAAAACAGCTAGTAGAGAGAAAGAGATTTAAGATGGGAGAGAGGAATTGATAGAGCAAGAAATCCAAGGAAGTAGGAAAGACTGGCATTTGGATTATAAACAGAATTGGCTTGGAACTGGAGGTAAGATGCAATGAGGTTTATAGGTATTCAGGAGAGGGTAGGAAGTTTATACATTTAAGTCTATGGCTCTGAAACAATTTTCTCAGCTCCTATTATACTCCAGACACTGGACACAATGGAGGAAAAAAGAAGATCACTCCCTCCCTTAAACCTAATCCTGCCCCAGTGTCCACATCTCTGTGAATGATGCCATCATTTCCAGTTACCCTGCCCAAATCCTGGAAATCATTTTCTTCTTCTCATGCAGTCTCTCACACCACCGCTAGGCAGTCAACAGCTCCTTTCAGTTTTATCTTCTATATCTCCTGCCAAACTCACCTCTCGTTCACAGCCTCCACCATGGCTTTAGTATCAGGCACCTGTACTTCTTGCTTCAGTGACCTTCCAGTTGGTCTTCCCATCTCCAGTCTTTCCCCCGTTCTAGTTCATTCCACATTCTGTTGCCTGAGTGGTCTTTCAAAATCACTTTCCCCTTAACTTTCGGTGGTTACTCACAGATTTTAAGGTCAAGTACAAACTCACATGGTGCTTTACTGTCTGGTGCTTTAGCCTTATCCAACCCCTCCCCGCTTTTCTGGATCCAGACCAACTATTCTACATCCCTCAAATGGACCACTGACTCTCATACATGTTATTTTAAATAAATATTTGTATTGTTTAGAACACCCTTGTCTTCCTTTTTTACCTGCTGAAATCCTATGTAGCCTCTAATTCTGAGGCCACATATCACTTCCTCCCTTGAAACTTTCCCTGACGTCACCTGAGAACCCGCAAGTCTGGCTTAGGTCCCCCTTGAATGCAGAGACTGTCACTTTATTTATTTATTTATTTATGAAAAATTATTTATTTATTTATTTTTGGCTGCCTTGGGTCTTCATAGTGGTGCGTGGGCTTCTCACTGCGGTGGCTTCTCTTGTTGCAGAGCAGGGGCTGTGGGTGCGTGGGCTTCAGTAGCTGTGGTGCATGGGCTTCAATAGTTGTGGCACTTGGGCTCAGTAGTTGTGGCTCGTGGGCTCTAGAGCGCAGGCTCGGTAGTTGTGGCACACAGGCTTAGTTGCTCTGGGGCATGTGGGATCTTCCCGGACCAGGGCTCAAACTCGTGTCCCCTGCATTGGCAGGCAGATTCTTAACCACTGCACCACCAAGGAAGTCCCGAGACTGTCACTTTAGTATCTGTATATTCCCAGACCTTGGAAGAGGCCCTGGCCTAGAGTAGGTGTATGATAAATATTGAATGAATATGTTTCCAATAGTCTGGTGAATATACGTGTGTGTATGTATATATACACATACATATACATGCCAAATATAAGTACATCTAAATGATAGGATTAATATCATCCAGTTAATTGTTAGCAACTGGCTTACTCCACAATGATACAGACAAAACATTTTTACCTAGTGGGAAATGAGCAAAACATCTTAAATACCTTGAAAAGCAAAGCTCGATGGTAGAAGATTCCTTTTTTGATCAGTCCAATTGGTACAACATTGGATTTAAGTTGAAACTTTAGTTCACTTATATGAAGTTCCCAGCTGAAATCATGTAGTTTTTCTTTTGGAATTTTACCGCCCATTTTTTCTGCCACGTACCTGTGTCAATTACAGTGAGATTTAATCAGTCAAGTTTAATATCTCACTTTGGATGCTTTGAGTATAAATATCTGTGTAATTATACTTGTAAAAGATACTTTCTGTCTGATTTTTGTTTGCTTTACTTTAAAAAATGTATTTACTATAAGTTAACATTATGCTTACTATATTTAAACTATCTTACATAAACTGAAATTCTAACATTTCATTCAGCAGGAAGAAGGAAATGAATGCTAATTTTCCCAATATGTATAGCAAGATACAAATCAATATCACACTACATTTGTATCAACACAGTTTTTAAATGTTATCTTAATCTTGGAAAGTATTTTCAAATGTTTGAATCTGAAATCCAAGGCATTGTCTTGACATGTGGTCCTTCTTTTAAGGAATTTAAACTCAGAGACAAAGACAAACATATAGGACCATTGGGAACCCTGAGGTTCACAAATCTTTTCAAGTTTTATCATCCTTTTCTTTTAAATTTTATCATTTTTTTTTAATTTAGAGAAAGACATGGCATTTATGTAACACTGAGGTTAGAGGAGACAGGAAGAGGCAAAAAGGGAAAAATTACTAACAGTTAGGTGAGGAGGTGAGGTGCGGGGGTGTACTTTGCCTGTGAGTTTCTCCTAAGATTAGGCTCTCACTGAAGATGTCAGTAAGCACACCTGCAAAAATCCTCTGTCAGCTGAGGCTGCTACATCATGGACTAAAGGCAGGATTGCCCATTGTAAAGAAAGAACTTCCTCTTGCTGTACGTGGAACCAAGTGAAGAAGAACAATGGTGAAAACCAAGAGAAAGGATTAGGCAGAAAACTGACCCTCAGTGCCAGCCAGATGTCCTGTAACAGCCTCTAGGAGCCAAAGGCATGGAGACACATCTCTGTATTGCTCTCTTGGTGTGGGTTCAGGTTAAGAAAACAATTATTTGGGAATGATGAAAACTATTTCTGATAGGAACAAAGCATGAGGAAATTTGACAAGTGTTGAAATGAGCTAAGTCAGATTTCTGCTTGAGTCATCATTTCTCAAGGACACCAAGGAAAACTTCGGTAGCCAAAAACGCTCTCTTCCAGAGTCGCCTGACAAGAAGTCAGTGATCTGGCGGCTGTGTTTCTTGCAGTTGTCACATCCAGGTTTGGTGCCTGCAATTCACTTCTATTTGGAGAAGGTACAAGCTCCCACGGAGATTGCAGCTGTTGCACAAGCCAGGAGCTCACGACTGGCTGGTGTCAGTCATGAAGGCAAGCCTCCATTTCTAGAGGTTTCCTGTCAGTCATAAAGTCAGGTTCTCAGCCTTCTCTTAGAGGAATCAGATTAAATGCTCTCGTTTAGGAGGCGACCTCACTTAGCTTATACAGCATGCCGAACCATCTCTTAGAATACCCACAATCCCACTTTGGAGCAACATGAAACACAAAATATCAGACATATAACATAAAAATAAGGGATGGCTATTTGTATTAGAAAACAACTTGTGAGTTTACAAATAATTCAAAATAGGATTCCTTCATTCATAACTTCTTTAGGATCACCCTGAAAGATGCTTTTCCTGGTTTAGCTGGAGAAAATGACCTAGGCATTTTTCTTTAAGTAATTTCCAGCTCCTAGCTCTGATTCTTGGCAGAAATATGATCTAAAATAGAAATGGAGGATTTATATCCAATTCATTGTGTTCCTGCTTCAGAGTCAGAGGCAGGGTGCTATACAAGTTTGGTTTTATTATGGTGTAGTTGTTTGAAAATTGGCTAAAAAGTGCAAATCAGTAACATCAAAAACATTTTTCAGAAATTGAAAATGTGTATGTATATATAGACACTTACTTTGCAAGAACCTCAACCTGTTCCTTTATACTGGTGATGGGAAGTATGGATCTGGTCACTTCATACACATAAACACAGAAGTCAGGATCAGAGGGAGGGAGCCATTCTTTATCAGGACTTCCTTCTCCAGTCAGTTTTGGTGCTACTGCAACCTCTTCCTCCTCCTTCACTTTTTCCTCTTCTTTTTTTACTCTGCCTTTCCTTAGAGAGTAAACAATAGCAATCAATATCACAGAGTGAATAAGCACTAACTGTGCTCTGAGTTGATCTGAAGAGCATTGCAGAAATATAGTATTTTATATATACCTCAACAACAATACCATACAGAGTTTTCAAATTTTCCACGACAAAGATAGAGCTTTATAGTCTCTATATTTTGCCGGAGAAATTATTTTTCAAGAGATTACTACACGACTGATATATATTATGAAAATCATTGCTTTTCTGTACCATTGCTTATCAAGATATTTGGTACATTGTAGGTATGTAATAAATATTTATGGAATTGGGAAAAAATAGGTTGCCTCCTCAGAGAGTCTATGCCAGTCTTATATCATCTCTTGCTTCAGTTGAGACCTTCTGCAAGAAGAATTTGGATCCCACTTTTAAGAACAATTATCCAAAACGTGGAAAAAGACAAAAACAAAATAAGGATGGCATGGAATTTTCATGTCATGCAGGGGCAAAGATTCATGCAAAGTTTATCTAGGGAAACGTATTTAGTTCTGTACTTAGGGTAAATAGAATGTACTTAGTAAACAGTAAAGATACTGTTTAATTAAAAGATACTCTTAATGAAAAGTTCCAGACTTAGAGAAGTTACTAGTTAACATATAGATTTTTGTTTAGTAGAGATGCAAATTATTTCTCTTCAATGGAAAAGATACTCCCAAAGGTTAAAATCTTTTTCTAACATTCCTTAATTAAATTGGATAGAAATGCATATATTCTCAAATGATCTTTGAACCAGTATTAATATCTTACTAATTCTCTCATGAGTGGAACAAAACAATGACAGGGGTTCTCATTCCAGGTAACAGGGAGTAAGCACACTTCACCCTGTGTCTCCTACTGAATACAGTCATGAAACCTGGACAGGGTGCATGCAATAGCTATTTGAAAACTCTGAAAAATAATTCACAGCAGGAAGATCAGAGAAGACTGACATTTGAATGACTACGGAACTGACGGTGAGCTTATATTTTAATTTTCCTCCACTATTCTCCAAGCTGAACTAAACATAGTCCCAAGTCTGGAAGTGGGCATCAGCACAGAGAGAGCCCAAGGAGAAGCCCTACTGAGAAGCAGGAAAGAGAGACAGTGGAGGAAAACCCTTTTTTTGATTTTTTTTTCTTATTTTTATCCATTATCTTGTACCCCATCTTCTAAGGAAGCTTGTGACGGTGGTGGCAGCGGTGACATTAAGGTCCCTAAGAGTCTAAAACTGCCTTATACTTGCTCAGTCCTCCTGCTGTTTGGCTGTGGACATGGATGCAGTCATGGCAAGAGCGTAGCAGCGCAGGGTAAATAAAGGGTTTTTTGGCTTGAGGACCAAAAGGGAAGCTCCAAGGAACCAAAAAAGACAAGGGAGATCATGGAGAGGGAGGAGCTCAGGAAAGCAACCCTATAAAATTGTTTATATATTCCTAGGCTTACTTCCAAGCTGTGTGTGCATAGTTCTGATCCTAAACGGCACATACGTAGATTTTGAAGATGGAACTATGGTATAAACTACCGCCCAAGTCCCATACTGGACACTATTTGGTACACGTGCAGGGCTGATCCAAATAGCACCACAAAGCCTTTGAAAATGGGACTAATGGTGGAATGACAACCCACAAAACACTGGTTGAAATTTGAAGACTGAAAGCATCTGGGCCAATTGATTGCTAAAACACACACACAAAAGAAACATTCTTCTTAGCATAAGTGTAAGACCCATAAATAAGAACTGAAGGACTCATAACATAATATCACAATCTATATAATTACTCAACATATGAAGAACCAGGAAAATCTCACCTCGTATGGGAAAAGACAATCAAAACACATCAGTGCTGAGATGACTCAGCTGTAAACTGTTCCAACAAGTAGGTCAAACACTCTTGAAATGACCAGGGAGTTAGAAAGTCTTAGAAAGAAATAGAAGATAAAAAAATAGAATTTGCAGCTGAAAAATACAATAACCAAAACTTAAAAAACACAATTCCCTGAATAGGTTTAATAGCAGAATGGAGATAACAGAAGAAACAGTCTATGAACTTGAAGATAAATCAATAAAAATGATCCAATCTGGACAACAAAAGATTGAAAAAGCAACTGACAGAGTCTCAGGGACTTGTGGTGCAATAAATAAGAGCTAATATTGGTGTCATCGTAAACTCAGAAGAAGAGGAGAAAGAATGAAGCACAGAAAAAAAAATTGAATAAATTAAGGCTGAAATGGTTTCCTCAATTTGGTTAAAGACATAAATCTACATAGTCTAGAATTTCAGGGACTTCCCTGGTGGCACAGTGGTTAAGAATCTGCCTGCAGGTTCATTTCCCGGCCCATGCACCAAAAAAAATAAAAAGAATCTGCCTGCTAATGCAGGGGACACAGATTCGAGCCCTGGTCTGGGAAGATCCCACATGCCGCGGAGCAACTAAGCCCATACACCACAACTACTGAGCCTGTGCTCTAGAGCCCTTGAGCCACAACTACTGAGCCCGTGTGCCACAACTACTGAAGCCTGCATGCCTAGAGCCCATGCTCCGCAACAACAGAAGCCACCGCAAGGAGAAGCCCACGCACTGCAACGAAGACTAGCCCCCGCTCACTGCAACTAGAGAAAGCCAACATGCAGCAATGAAGACCCAACACAGCCAAAAATAAATAAATAAATAAATATTTATTTAAAAAAAGAAAAAGAATTTCAGTAAATGTCAATAAGGTACACCCAAAGAAAGCCACTCCAGACACGTTGAAATCAAATTATTGAAAACTAAAGACAAAGCAGATGACGTGATTGCCTATGTAGAAAATCCCAAAGAATCTACTGAAAAAACTCCCAGAACTAAGAATTGAGTTCATCAAGATCTGAAGATATAAGAACAACATACAAAATCAATTATGTTTCTATATAGTTACAATGAACAGGTGGAAACCAAAATTAAAAACCAAAAAAAAATTTGGAGCACTTACAATTATGCCAAGAAAATTAAATCCTTAGGTATAAACTTCTAAAAAACATGTGTAGGATTTGTGTGCTGAATATTAAAAAGTGCTGTCAAAAGCAATCAAAGAAGGCGTAAATACATGATGAGACATCCTGTGTCCATAGATTTAAAGATGCAACATATTAAAGATGTAATTCTCCCCAAATGATCTCTAGGTTTAATGTAATTCCTATCAAAATCCAAGCAAAGTTTTTTTGTAGAATAGAATATCTTATTCTAAGATTTATATGGAAAGGCACAGGTGCTAGAATAGCTAAATCAAACTTGACAAAGAAGGATAAAGTGGGAAGAATCACTTTGCTTGATATCAGATCTTACTGTGTAGCTACAGTAATCCAGATGGAATGATACTGGTGGAGGGACAGACACACAGATTAATGTAACAGAAGACCCAGACCCACACAAATATGCTCAATTATTTTTAACAAAGGTGCAAAAGCAATTCAATGGGAGAAGAAGTATAGACTTTTCAACAAATGGTGCTGAGCAGTTAGACATGAATGATCCTTGTGGTGATAGAACTATTGATTATCTTAACATGAACCTACCCATGTGAGAAAATTGTATAGAAGTTAATATACACACAGACACACACACGTAGGAGTAAAACTGGGGGAACCTGAATAAAACCATTGGATTGTATTCGTCATTATCCTGGTTGTGATATTGTACTATAGTTTTGAAAATGTTATCATTGGGGGAAACTGGGTTAGGGGTATATGGGCTCACTCTATGTTATTTCTTACAATAGCATGTGAATTTACAATTATATCATAATATTTTCAATTAAAAAATCCATTGACCATGCTTCTGTCATCTATTATTGGACTCTATTCTGTTCATTCATGTCCCGGTCTATCCCTTCATCAATACCAAACTATTTTGGTTACTGTAGCTTTACAGTAAGTCATAAAATCAGGTAGAATGATTCAATTTTATTCTTTTTCAAAATGATTTTTCACTATTATAATTTATTTACCTTTCCATAAAAGTTTTAGAATTAGCATATCTGTGTCTACCAAAAATGCTGCTGGAATTTTGATAGAATTGTATCAAATCTAGATCGACTCAGGGAAAACTGACATTTTCACTATGTTGAGTTTTCCAACACGTGAACATGGTATATCCCTTCATATATTTAGTGATTCTTTGATTTCCTTTGTGTTTTACAGTTCTCAGTATATAAGTTCTATACATGTTTTGTTTCATTTTCTCTTTCACTTTAATTTCATATTTCATTTTTCAGCCCTATTAAAATGGTATTAAAAGTTTTTGGTTTTCAATTTTTCATAGCTGGTATATAAAAATATAATTGATTTTTCTGTGTTGAACTTATATCCTGACATGTTGCTAAACTCACCTATTAGTTCTAAGAGTTTTGTTTGTTTTTAAGTGGATTCCTTAAGGATTTTCTGTTTAGACAATCATGTTGTCTGCAAATAGGAACAGTTTTTCTCTCCTCACTTGTCTTGTTCCTGATCTTTGCAGGAAAGCATCCAGTCTTTCACCATTAAGTATGGTAATTTTTGTGGATGCCTTTTATCAGGCTGAGGAAGTTCCCTTATATTCTTCCTATTTTGCTGACAGTTTTAGTTTTTATCATGAATAGATGTTGAATTTTGTCAACTGATTTTCTGCATCAATTAATATGATTATGTGCTTTTTCTTCTTTATACTGTTAATATGGATTACATTGATTGATTTTCAAATATTGAACCAGCCTTGCATTCCTGGGATAAACTCTGAGATGAATTATTTATTCTCTTTATATATTGCTTTGATGTGCTAATATTTCAGAAAGGTTTTTTTTCATCTATGTTCATGATGGATTTTTTTTTTTTCATGATGGATTTTGAGCTATAATTTTCTTATAATGTCCTTTTCTGGTATTGACATTAGGATAATGCTGGTATCATAACGTGAGTTGGGAAACATTCTCTTTTCTATTTTCTTGAAAAGATTGTTTAGAGTTGGTGTTAATTCTAGAAATATTTGGCAGAATTCACTAATGAAATCATCTGGGTCAGGAGATTTCTCTCTTGGAAGGGTTTTATGAAATCAACTTCTTTAATAGTTAAATGATGATTTTGGCATCTGTTCCATCTTTGGTGAGTTTTGATAGTTTGCAGTTTTTGATGAATTGGTCCATTTCATTTAAGGTGCTGAATTAAAGTTCTCATAGTACTGTTGACACAGTTATTGACATTTTTAAAGAACCAGCTTTTGATTTCATTGACTTTCTCTGCTGTTTTTCTGTTTTAAATTTCATTGATTTCTGTTTTTATTATTTTCTTCCTTCTAATTTTATTAAGTTTATTTTTCTAGATTCTTGAGGTTAGATTATTGATTTATGACCTCTCTATCTAATACATTTTAGTAAAATAAATCTCCCTCTCAGCATTGCTTTGGCTGCATCCCACAAATTTTGAGAGTTGTATTTTCATTTTCATTCAGTTCTTTGTATATTTTAAGTCCTTTGAGGCTTCCTTTTGTCCCAGAGATTATTTAGAAGTGTATTATTCAATTTCCATATGCTTAAAGATTTTCTTCTTGTCTTTCTGTCATTAATTTCTAGTTTGATTCTATTATGGTCAGAGAATATAATCTGTATGATTTCAATTATTTTCAATTTGCTGAGCCTTGTTTTATGACCCAGGGTATTGTAAATGTTCCAAGTGCAGCTGAAAAAATGTGTATTCTGTTGCTGGTGATGGAATGTTCCATAATATGTCAATTAAATCCTATTTATTTCTGGTGTTGTTCAACTCGTTTATATCCTTGCTGATTTTAGGTCAAGTAGTTCTATCAGTTGCTCAGAGGGGCATGTCGAAGTCCCCAGCTATAATTTTGGAGTTTTCTATTTCTCCTTTCTGCTCTATCAGTTTTTGCCTCATGTATTTTGAGGCTCTGTTGTTTGGTGCATATACATTGGATCATTATATCTTCTTCATGGATTGATTCATTTTATCATATGTAATGTCCCTCTTTCTCTCTAGAATTTTTCTTTGCTCTGAAGTCTGCCTTAATACATATTTAAAAAACCATTCCTGTTTTTTAAAAAATTAATGTTTACATGGTATCTTCTTCCATCCTTTCATTTTCAACCCACCTATATCGATACATTTGAGTTTCTTTAAACAGCGTATAGTTGAATCATAACTTTTTAATCCACTCTGCCAATCTCTGCCTTTTGATTGGCTCTTTTCCTTTGTTTTTCTTTTCTTGCCTTCCTGTGGGTTACTTGAACATTTTTATTTATCCATCTTGATTTATTTACATTGCTTTTGAGTGTAGTTCTTTGTATTGGTTTGTAGTGGTTACTGTAGGTATTATAATATACATATATTGGTTATCACAGTCTGCTGGTATCCATGTTTTACCACTTTGAGGGAAATATGGAAACCTCACACCCATGGAGGTCTCTTTACTGTCTCCAGTTTTAAATACCATCGTCTTGAGTATCAGATGTTTTTATAATTTTTGTTTCAATCATCAAATATGATGTATAAAGCTCATGAGGAAATAGTCTATTGTATATACCCATATTTCAGCTCTTCCTTCTTTCTTCCTGATCCTTCCAGATTCTTTCATTATTTTCTTTTCGTTGGAAGAACTTCCTTTAGCTAGCCAGTCTGTAAGGGTAGGCCAGCTAGCAGTAAATTGTTTTCCCCCATCTGGGAATGTCTTTATTTCTCCCTCTTTATTGCTGAAGGATAGATTCATCAGATAGAGAACACATGGTTGATTCTTTTAGCACTTGAAAAATGGTGTGCCATTTCCTTCTGGTCTGAGAGAAATCTACTATCATTCAAATTGGTGTTTCCCTATAGGTAATTGGAATTTACACCTTTATGAAGTCTGGATCCCATGACTCAGGTGGGCTTTCTTGGGTGGAGCAATCTCTGCTATGCTAGCAGAGACAGAGGGAGGACTAGGAAGCCTGTGTGTGACTTCTTTCAGCCTTTTCTTATGTGTATCTTTTGCCTGCTGATCTTGCATTGTATCTTTTGCTATAATAAATCTTAGCTGCGATTATATATTTGAAAGCCCCAAAATGGGACTAGGCTGGTGTAGGCAGGTAAATCTCCTAAATTATGTATTTACAAGTATGGAGCATTCTGTTCCACTAGCAGTAAATTAGGGGTGGGAATTATCTTTAAGTATTATTTGAAGCATGGTGTGGGAGGAGGATCAACTGAAGTCCATTTGAGTTTTCCCTTTAATTTAGAGAAAAAAATACAAAAATAATCCAATCAGCTGCTATTGGAGAATCACACAAAACTCTATAATCATAACAAATACTAAAAAAAAAAAGTTTTATATTTTCTAATCCAATATTCTATTTACTACAGCCGAGGAAAGAGTCTAATCATGCATTAAATGCACTAACGATATATTGTGATAAAATCTCCAAGCAAAAATGACTACTTTCCAGCTATATCATCTTAACCCTTTTCCTTTTTTGTAAGATAAATAAACTGAACACCTTACAGTGCATAGTCAGATGTTAGTAAATTAGGAACTAATCCTGGGAAGGTCAATTAGAATGGCAAGAAAGCATAAATAGGTTTACCTGTTTTCTAAAATTACAGGGTAGCTTTGTAAGATTGGAGATCTCGACCCTGTGATTACTCAGAGCCACCTATGAAACAAAGCAGGTGTAGTTCTCCCTGAGCATGCTGCCTGAAGTGAGAAGAATCATTTGGTGTGAGAAGATGACGTCCAGTACCCTGGGCTAAGCGCATCAGAGGGAAACTGACTGAGTGATTAAAAAGAGATAATTTATGGGAACCCCTGAATTGTAATTTCCTGCTGCTATAAATAGAAGTATTTCACTTGGACTTCTTTCCCATGAAGGCTGCCAAGTGGTGTAAATAAGGGCTTCAGTACTTAAATGAATTTCATTTCTAGATAAACATGGAAACAAGAGCTTGGAAATTACAAAATTAACTCCTGTAAAATTAATCTCCAGAAAGAACATCAATTTATGATTAAAGATATAACAAATTCTAGCTTTCTTGCAGAAACTTTAGCAAAACTACCTCAGAGAACAGAGATTTACTGTGAGAACCCAAAACAATAAGCATATTTTCTATGTTCACAGGTGGATGAGTAGGTAGATAGGCAAGTAGAGAGAGATAATTGGCTCAAAATTGTGTATTGACATTATCAAAGTTTAACCACTTGCTCCTTCTTGATCCCATCAACTATTTTTTTTAAGTAAATTTATTTATTTATTTATGGCTGCATTGGTTGTTTGTTGCTGTGCATGGGCTTTCTCTAGTTGTGGTGAGTGGGGGCTACTCTTCCTTGCAGTGCGCGGGCTTCTCATTGTGGTGGCTTCTCTTTGTTGTGGAGCGTGGGCTCTAGGCCCGTGGGCTTCAGTAGTTGTGGCTCACAGGCTCTGGAGTGCAGGCTCAGTAGTTGTGGCGCATGGGCTTAGTTGCTTCACGGCATGTGGGATCTTCCCGGACCAGGGCTCAAACCCATGTCCCCTTCATTGGCAGGCAGATTCTTAACCACTGCACCACCAGGGAAGTGCCAACTATTTGAATGTATCAATTATAGGGCAGAGCTGGTGGGAGAGATGTAAGTCATGAATCCGGCCCACTTGTGGTTTCAATTTAGGTGAGAAGATTTTGGTATGTGAAAAATAATCACAATACCATGTAGCATTCAATAAATTCCACAAGGAATAAAAATTAGAAACTCAAGCAGTTCAACACTGAACAAAATCTATTCCAGTTAGGTGTCCTGTTCTACCCAATCTATTCCAAAAGGATGAGAAAGGAGTATTGTACAAAGTGGAGATATGATTTATTCTGGTCTTAGGAAGGTACATCGTGTGTGTGTGTGTGTGTGAGATGTGTGATGTGTGTGTGTGTAGTTTATTTTGTTTGTTCCACTAGGATGTAAGTTCTATTAGGGCAGAGGTATTTGTTCAGTGCTATACTTCTAATACTAGAATAATTCCTGGCATCTAAGTGCTCAGTAAATATTTGTTGAATGAATGAATAAATTCAAGAAAAGAAGGTCAGAAGGTATTTAAATGTTACCAAGAGACAATATGTGTTTTTGGAAGACTTTTGAAGTCAAGATTTAAGGGAAGGGAAAAAAAAAAGGTAAGGTATGGGTAAAAAGAGGGTTTGAGAGAAATTCTTTTATTTTTTAAATTTTAGTTAAATTTTTAAATTGAGGTATAATTAACATGTAACATTATATTGGTTTCAGGTGTACAACACAATGATTCGATATTTCTATACATTGTGAAAGGACCGCCAGAGTAAGTCTAGTTACCATCCGTCACCATACAAAGTGAACTTTTAGGATTCACTCTCTTGGCAACATTTAAATATGCTCTATATTATTGACTGTAGTCACCATGCTGTACATTACATTCCCATGACTTTATTTTATAACTGGAAGTTTGACCTCTTGACCCCCTTCACCCATTTCGCCCACTCAACCCCCCTTCCCTCTGGCAACCACCATTCTATTCTCTTTATCTATGATTTTGTTTTGTTTGTTCATTTGTTTTGTTTTTTAGATTCCACATATAAGTGAAATTGTACAATATTTGTCTTTCTCTGTCTGATACTTTGCTTAGCATAATTCCTTCAAGGTCCATCCATGTTGTCTCAGATGGCAAGATTTCATTCTTTTTTATGGCTGGTGGTATTCTATCGTATACATATACCACTTCTTCTTTGTCCAGTCATCCATTGATGGACACTTAGGTTGTTTCCATATCTTGGCTGTGTTAAATAATGCTGCAATGAATGTGGGGGTGTAGAAAATTTTCAAATTAGTGCTTTCATTTTCATCAGATAAATACCCAGAGGGGGAATTGCTGGATCATTTTAAGTTTTAATGTTTTGAGGAACCTCCATACTGTTTTCCATAAAGCCTGCACCAATTTACATTCCCATCGACAGTGCACGAGGGTTCTCTTTTCTCCACATGCTGGCCGAAACTTGCTATCTCTTGTCTTCCTGATAGCCAATCTGCCAGGTGTGAGGTGATATCTCATTGTGGTATTGATTTGCATTTCCCTGATGATTAGTGATGTTGAGCATCTTTTTTTTGTGCCTGTTAGCCATCTGCATGTCTTTTTTTGAAAAAATGTCTATTCAGATCCTCTGCCCTTTAAAAATCAGATTGCTTTGTTTTGCTACTGAGTTTTATGAATTCTTATATTTTGGATATTAACCTTTTATTGGATATATGATTTGCAAATATTTTCTCGCATTCAGTAGGTTGTCTTTTCATTTTGTTGGTGGTTTCCTTTGCTGTGCAGAAGCTTTTTAGTTTGATGTAGTCCCAGTTATTTATTTTTTGCTTTTGTTGTCTTTGCTTTTGGAGTCAGATCCAAAAATCGATTGCCAAGACTGAAGTAAACAGCTTATCATCTAAGTTTTCTTCTAGGAGTTTTATGGCTTCAGGTCTCACATTTTGAGTTAATTTTTGTTTATGGTATAAGATAGTGGTCTACTTTCATTCTTATGCATGTGGCTGTCCAGTTTTCTGAGGAAAATCATTTTAAAAACAAAAATGTTTTAGGAAGTCATTGTGGTGGGATCAAGATGACCTAAGTAGCAGAAATGTTAAAGTATATGTTGTAAAGATCTAAAAGTCTCCAAAGATGAACAGACTGGAAGGATATGTATTTCATATCCTCCTATTTGGGGACAGAAAAACACACTTTTAAGTGTGTATAATAAACTCATGTGCAATCAACTTAAATATTTATGAAAACTAGTCTCAATAAAAAATATGGTATAGATAGAACTTGTAATTCCTTTCACAAATGGGTATAGTAAGTGTTTATTGTAAGGAGAATGGTCTTTACAAGGAAAAGCTTTAGAGAGCATTACACATGTTGGTTTCTGTGAAGCCTAGGGAAGTATCAAGAAGGTGTCTGGATAAACAAAATATAAATTAATCACCTCTCCTTTGAGCGCTATGCCATAAAAGAAAGTGCAATTAAAACCTTCGAAAACAGAAATAAGATGGTGGCTGGTCACCTAATGAGAGCCTGTTGCTCAATGATTTTAATTTACATGGTATATGGTAATAATATTCATCAGGAAAAAGAAGTCCGCACTTTCACTTTCCTTGTCTGGTACCTCACACACAGTTGACTGACTTGTCTCCCATCTCTCCTCTCCCTTTCAGAAATTCAGCTGCTTTGTGGTTCTAGATGTCTCATTATTCTTTGTCAGTATTGCTCAGTATCTTTTTGGTCAACATTAAACATTCTCCATGACATTTTCAGATGAGTAGAGTTAAAATATTTTACTCTATGTCCAGGGGTCTTTAACAGTCACAAGACAAGAAAGGTTGACCAAAAGATAAACAACAGGACAACGAGATTATGACCAATCTATCCCCCAGTGGACCAAGGGCTGAGAAGGGGAAAGAGCCTGGACACACTGATCACTTAAATAAGCCAGGTGGATTCTTCCCCAGGAAGCTGAGGAGTTCAGGAGACCACAGGGAGACACCTGCCTCAGAGCCAGCCTTGTCCTGTCAAGCATGTGAAGATAAGATGGTCTCCCCCACAAATACACACAAGAGACGCAGATTGTACTTGATTATTGTTGGGCCTTAGAACTGAAAGACTGCCTTGGAATTGGGCACAGATTTGGTCCCATGGCAAGTCAAAGTCACATATAAGCTACAGTTATGGGTGAGGTGGCAACCAAAAGAAAGTCAAGGAAGGTAACAAAGCAATTGTAAACAGACACTGTGCAGGTGGAGAGAGAAAAAGAGAGAGGGAGAGAGACAAGCAGACTAACGGTTTATCTACTTTACTCCCAGCTCCTGTCGTGCGCTGGATTCTGGGGATTCTTCTGCATCCCTGCAAGGCTGGAGTGGGTTTGGGCTCCCTGCAACTGTTTCATCCAATAGTACTAACATTTGTTGAATGTTTACTCTGGGCCAGGCCCTGCTCTAAGCCCTTTTCATTCATTAACTTATTTAATCTTCTCAAGACACTGTGAGGAACAGACTACAGGTTTTTTGTTTTTTTGTGGTACGCGGGCCTCTCACTGTTGCGGCCTCTCCTGTTGTGGAGCACAGGCTCCGGACGCGCAGGCTCAGCGGCCATGGCTCACGGGCCCAGCCGCTCCGCGGCATGTGGGATCTTCCCGGACCGGGGCACGAACCCGTGTTCTCTACATCGGCAGGCGGACTCTCAACCACTGCGCCACCAGGGAAGCCCCAAACTACAGTTTTGTTTTGTTTTGCATTTTACTGATAAGTGAACTCAGCCAAAGAGAAGGTAACCTATTTGCTCAAGAGACACAGTTTATAAGTGTGGATCTTGTTGAAAATAACCTTTTCCTGCAAAAAGTTGAGATTTCTGTTCTCTTGAATAAACACAAATGCCTTATGTATGCCAGCCAAGCGCCGTGCTAAGTGCTGGCGATGAAAAGAGAAATTATTCGA
Organism: Aethalodelphis obliquidens; assembly: GCF_003676395.1. Classification (NCBI taxonomy): domain Eukaryota; kingdom Metazoa; phylum Chordata; class Mammalia; order Artiodactyla; family Delphinidae; genus Aethalodelphis; species Aethalodelphis obliquidens. The sequence goes on along the minus strand of NW_020837967.1, from coordinate 14,671,998 downwards.
GTCCGAGCATGTTCTTGTCCTCAAGGCACTCTCAGTCCAGGGGAGGAGGAACAAGAGAAGCCAAGTGAGGAGGGGAAGGGAAGGGAAGAGGTGAGGAGGGGCAGGAGGGCAGAGAGGATGAGGGATGATCAGAAGCAGAGATCAGAACAGTGAGCAACAGAGACTGACAGGAGAAAATAAAGTCAGAAATAGAACATACACAGCTCCGAGGTCTGTGGAGGAGGGCAGACCACTCCTTAGGAGACCTTAGGAGACAGTCTCGGTTTAGAAGGTAGATGCTCAATTATATACATGTGTGCCAAATAGCCTCCAGCACCCCAGTGTTTTTCAAGGGCTTAAGTCAACAATAATTGACAGGTCATGGAGCGGGGCAGGAGGTCTGAGTGGTTTTTTGAAGAATCCAGGAAAACGCTGACAAGAGAAAGAATATGTTTAAAAATATGTAAACATGTAGACAGTGTTTTAAAATATGCCAGGCCTAAAAAGCGTGGAACCACATTATAATGGTTCCAGCCAAATTCAGAATGTGGTCCCGTTTCCCTTTCCTCTTCTCATTGCTTCCTGAAGGGTCAGGGGTTTCCATGGGCAAGACGGGGAGGGGATGTGGAAGCAAGAGGCAGGGACGAGGGAGGCTTACGGTGCAGCCAGTGCTGCTCATCAACTGCCGAGGCAGCCACAGGGTGGGGGTGGGGGGCAGAAAAGTTCATTTTAAGTTGATTCCTACACACGGTTGGACTTTTAAAGGGCTGACTGGAGACTGCTGTTTCCGTTGTCTCTGCATTAAAGTGACTGTAGGACTTTACAGTGAGCAAAGTACCCTGAGTTCTCACCCAGAGGCAGGAGAAGAAATTCCCTCTGGGTAAGTTTTAAAGAGACAACAAGGGACACAAATAAAAGTAATTTTAATTATACTTCATGAGTCCTGTTTAGTGCTACATCTGATTCCATAAGAAGAGCTTCCTAGTTAAAAGCCACCCCTCCCTTTCACCAACTCTGTGGGTAATTAAAACTTGACAGGATTACAGTTAGGAGAAGAATACAGTAAGGAGGTTTCTACCTGGATCCTTTCTCTTTAGTGGCGCTTTTGCTAAGAGCAGTATTGCGTCCCGAAGTAGGTTCTGATTTCTCTTCGGTGGGAGATCCAAATCCAGCACTAAAATGATAACTGTTTTCTCTTGTCATTTGAAAAACACCACAACCAATTTCAATCATACAGAAAATAGCAATGCACTACATTTGCAAGGCATTTTATAATTTATAAGGCATTTTCACTTCCATTATATGTTTTGATCCCAGTCACCGAGAAGAAGCAGGGCACCAGGCATTATTCCGTCTACAAATAAGGACACTAAGCCTGATCATGGACACTGAGTCAGGGGCTCAAGATCTCACTCTGGGTTCACAGAAGACAGAATGTCAAACCAGGTTTCCTGGCTTTCATCCTGAAATTGTGTGACTGTGAGAAGACTAAAATTTAAGTTGCCAAAACCTAAAATCTGAATTTCTTTTTTACTCTCAAATTAAGGGAGAGAATTATTTGAGTGTAGACAAAACATCATTTTCTTACTTGGTCTTTTCTTTACTTGCTCTTCTTAAAGAAGATGAAGAAGAAATACTTCGTCCATAACCAACGTCTGATGACTTATCTTCCATAGATGGAGTTGGAGAACTAAAATTTTACATATTTGAAATTATGTACAAATTAAAATAATTTGTCAATATTGACTTTGTCCTACTTTTAACAGTGACACATTATTTTAAAAGCAAAAAGGAGAGTTTAAAATAAGATAAAATGAATATTATAAACCTTTTCATGAGCTAGAACTAGAAATAGTTTTATAAAATGTGTCACATAAAATGTATTATATAGATATATAGGAATACAAGACCATTTTAATGGCTGTTGAAGCTTTCATTTTAGCTCTACTATTTTCTCCTTATTTTATTAAAAATATTGGGCAAAAAAAATATATATATATTGGGCAGCAGTAGTATTCCTGGATTTAGTTCTGGAGATTTGTAAACATAATTCATCTTGGTTTGCTCCTATCTGTTTATACTTCCTTCAGTTACTTCATGTTGCCAGAAGGGTAAGAAGCCCTGATTGCAGAAATACCCATGGAATTGACTGGTAACATGGAGTCAAAGGAAAAACCACAGTGGTGACTATTCTGTGTTCTTTACTATGTCAGGCTATGAGTTTATGGACCAGTGTTTACTTTCATGGTGCTGCTAGATACAGGAAGTAAGAAAAGATACCATACTGGGAACCTTTATGTATTCACATGATGATGGACAAACAAAAAAAATTATTTGCTTCCCTTCATTCCTCCTCCCCGCAAAGACTCACGCATCACATTTGCTGTTAACTAAGAGTATAGCACGTCGGTCACTTGGTTCTTGTAAGCAGAGATCCTTCAAAGGCAAAAGTTTGGTGCCAGGATTTATCTGTAGATAATTTAAGAATTGAAAAGTAATATCTGCATGCATTATATATTTTTTTAATGAATACTGATAGAATAGGTTCTTAACTGTTTGAGGTATCTAATTTCACACACACACACATACACTTAAAAATAGGAAACTGAAGCTTGTGGATATCTTTGGGCAAGATACACCCTCCAATTCCCCCTCCCCCCACCCCAGTCTCTGTAACTTGATACTCAACTGTTTCATACCATAATTATCAGCTTGGCCCTGGAAGTATTTGAGTTTGAAAATCTATCCATATACGTAAGGAAGAGCTTATCATCTGTAAGAGTAACTAATTACTAAACAGATCACTAAAAATGTTGTGAGGATAACTAACAACAAGCTAGACAAAGCCCTATACTAGCAATTTTGTCAGCCTGGTGAAGAGGGTTAGACCAGATCACCCTGTGAGCTCTTTTTCCAATCAAGTAATAGATCCTTCTCTCATCCAAGATACTTTTCATGGTTCTTTTAAAGTAAGACAGAGCGTGTCATTCTTCTGCCCAGAACCCTGACGTGTTTTCCCACTTCATTCAGAGTAAAGGCCCAAATCCTTCCAGTGGTCTACAAGACTTCCATGAGCTGCTTGCTCTTACCTGCTCTGATTTGGTCTGTTATTCCACCCCTAGTTGACTCAGTTCTAGCTACACCGACTTTGCTGTTCCTTGAGTGTGCCAACCACTCACGGTTTCTGCACTAGCTCTTTCCTCCATCTAGAAAGCTCCTTCCCCACTATCCCCAAGGCTAAGAAGTCCTTCACCTCCTTCAAATTTTTTGTTCAGATATTACCCTTTTAGTGGGGCTACCTGACCACATCAACTCCAGTGTCCTAAGCCCCTTTATCCTCCTCCCCACCCACTGCAGCGCTTATCATTTCTATCACGTGATAGAATGTATTGGTGAGATTTATTGTTTATTGTCTGTTTCCTCTCACTGGTACCATGGGAGTAGAGATCTTTGTCTCTTTTGTTCACTGACACATTTAAAGCCTGAAATATTAGAAACTTAATATTTAGAGTAAATCAGCGAGTTCTCCTTCATAAGGACATTGTCTCATTACTTTTTTTTTTAAAAAAACTCATGAACAAATATATTTTGTCACAGTTTTATCTGTTCCATGGCAACAGATAAGTGCTCTGGTGAGTGCTCTTTGGTGGTTTTTCTGCTCTTTTCCTCATTTTTCTTAAAGCATCTTTATGCTAATAATGTGGCACCTGTTCTTTTAAAATTACTCATCATTGAACGAGAGCAGTAATTTCTCGGTGGTTTGTGTGTATCTGTTATGGAGGGTATGGTGGTGGCAGTGGCTGGCAGAAGCAGAAGGAAGAGAAAAAGTTTTGGGCTAGAAGTTTTGGTTATTCAACATGTCTCTAATTCTGTTACCACGATACAGTGTTTCCTGCAAATACAGCTTAGCTGTGATTCTTTTATGGCCCTGTCTCCTCTGCTTCTTTGAACCAAATTTGTCCAAGCGGGTTTCTGCTACCAGCCCTGCTCACCCCGGTTCCTGAGGTCCTGCCCACCCACCCCCTTGCAAACCAAGCATATAGCTTTTGTATGTCTGAGTTCTCCATCCCCTCGGGAAGCATAGACTTTTGATGGTGCTTTCTGAGATCTGCTACCACTCTTGTCCCTCTCTGTGCTTTTTTTCCCCTTTTCATTCTTCCTCCTGTGTAACTTCTGCCTGATCCCAGGGACTTTTAAATATTTTTGAAGTCTGCAGATCATACCAATTTCCTACTTCTGCCTAAAATGGGATTTGTAGGTTTTTAAAAAATTTCCCTATTCTCCTTATTGCTTTTGGTTTCCAGAAGTAGAACATGCTGACTTAGACAGTAATGTCAAAAAGCCCTCAAGACTCTAACGTTTAGCTTCCCATTTCTCTTAACATTAACATGGAATTACACTGTATTGTTTTAAAATCGTAATCACAAACACAGCTAAGTAAAATAATATTCTTCTACATTACATTTTAAAATTCAGTATTACAATTTGGTTAATTTCAATTAGATTATAATTAATAGAATAAAAACTTATACTTCTATTATTGACATTATCATTATCATTAACACTGAGCCCTAGAAGTAATATAAAAGCCGATTGCTTTATATCTTCTCTGAAACTTGAGACTAGCAGCAGCAAACTAATATAAGTTCAGGTCATCAGATTCTAGTTAAAACTGTACACAGATGCAAAATCTTATAGCCAGACAAAGTTTAAGGATAAAGTTCTGATTCCCAAGTTTCTGCCTATAAAAATATAAATTATGTTAGGCGGTTATAAAATTGCAACGTAATGGCATCACGATGCAAGAAGAACTGATCACACATACTAAAATACAAATTAGTGCTGCCACTTACCCGACCATAATCATAGACTCCATCAGTAATTATGTTACTTGATGACAAATAGCCAGTCTGGCTGTATTTCAGAGACAGGTGGTGGTTGAGCAATTTGTTATGAGCTGCCTCACTGAATTTATTTTTTCGACTTACTGATAGATTAATTTCTTCAAGGATATCTAAAGCCCTGTCAATAAAAGCAAAAAAGACATTATTTGCCTTATATAAGCAATCCAACAGTAAGTTCCCATTCATACACCTCACTAAGATCCTGAATGAAGGATTGAGATGGAAAGGTTAAAACCATTCCACCCTTTTAGGTAAACTAATCCTGCCAGAATTATGAAGACAAATCAGCCCTTTTTGAGAACATACATGCCATGTGGAAACTCATAATCAAACAGTTGAAAAGGACACTTTAGGAAGAAAAAGTTCTTCATTCAAAGCAAAATTAGTATCGGACTCCAATTTTTTCAGCTAACCAGGTGACATATACGAAGAACAAAAATGGCTCAAACAGGGTAAATCTGTGGAACCTTGAAACCCTCTTGGCTGAGTTGCTAAAGGCAGCTGACTCACAGGCTGTTGGTAAGGGAACCGACGTGGTGAGGTTGGTTAAAGGCGTCATTGTGGTGGAGCGGTTTGTGGGGGAGAAAACAAAGGTGGCACTCATGGCTTGCCCGTTTTAATTTAGCCTTGAAAGCTGAGCGACAAATAAGATTGTGTTTAGCAAAGCAGAGGAAGGTGAAAGAAGCGTTTATCAGAATGAAAAAGTGGAAAAGGAAACATTGAAGATGATTTTGTGGAGGTGGCGGGGGAGATCTCTCCCGCTTCTGCAGGCTGTCCCTTCAGAGGGACTGTGACCCGCAGAGCTTCTGAATGCCCTGCGGCCTGAGAGTGGGCGTGGAGACTCTGCTCGACCTTCCTCGGGCCTGAAGACTGTGTGTCCTTCATCTGAGCCAGACCCTCCAGACCGCTCCACTCACCCAAGCCTGCACAACTCAGCGGCCGTGGGCTCATCACTGGCACAGACCATTATGGCCCAGCTGGCGTGCCGTCGTACCTCGTCGTTCTTGGAATGCAGGAGCTCTACCAGTGGCTCCAGCCCACCTGAATTTCTCAACTAGAAATGGAAGCCAAAATTTTACACATTAAGAGCACAGAACATAAACATTCATGCTTTAAAAAAAAATCTAATTTTTTGATGTTGAAAGGGTTTTGACTATGTAAAAACATTTTAGGATGTGTCCATGTTTAGATTTATTAAATTCAGGGGAAAGAATCAATTGCAAAAACCTTACAGACAGGAGCGCGGTGTTCTGTTCAAAGTTAAGAAGAGGCTGCAGTAAGTTACTGAGGGAGGTCATTGTGAGTTTACATGGGGTGGGTGCAGGGCAAAGAGCCTGTCCTCCTCCCTCTACAAGCGGGATGTCCCATGTTCATTCACTCTGCTGCTCACCACTGCGTGTCCATCTGGCCTGTGGGGGACAGAATCACGGGCCCCTAGAGATGCCCTTGTCCCTGGGAGGGATTTGGTAGATGTGGTTAAGGATCTGGGGATGGGGAGATGGTCCTGGATTATCAGGTTGGCCCAACTTAATTACAGGGGTCCTTACAAGAGGGAGATAAGAGTGTGAGAAGCAGAGAAAGGAGACTTGTAGAAACAGAGATTGCAGTAATCTGCTTTGAAGACAGAGGAAGGGGCCACAGCCAAGGAATGCAGGTGGACGGTAAAAGCCCGGAAACAGATTTCCCCCTCAAGTCTCCAGAAGAATCACAGCTCTGTTGATATCCTGACTTTAACCCGTAAGACCCATTTTCAGACTTCTGACCTCCCAAACCATGAGATAATAGATTTTTATTGCTTTAAGCCACTAAGTTGTGGTTATTTGTTTCAACAGCAATAGGAAACGGACACAGTCTCCAAAGCTAGGCAGGAGTAACCAATGCAGGCTAGTGCCACCTGTGTCACTGGACAGTGCCATGACGTCAACAGTGTGGACGAAGCAATGCTGAAGCAGTTCACCAGAAGGAGATCCATTTTGTTATCACTCATATTGCTTCAAGGAGTGAAAAAGAGGAGAAAAAGAACAAGAAGAGAATCGGGGAGAACTACATTAATTACAATCTTAAAAGAAGTCACACATGTATAAAATTGTTCCAATCAGGGAAAAAAAAAAGAAGATTCAACAGAGATCTTGTCTCACTGTTTGAAATGTAATACAGTATTATCTGAGCCCGGAGGACTAAAAAGAATATTCTACAGGTCTCTCTGTGTAGTATCTGAAGACAGGAGCCCTTGTGAGATACGATCCACTTCCAATCATGTTCTTCTCAAACACAGGGACTCTAACAGGGATTACACATTAGCACACGTAACCTGGGCAAGCTTTGAAAAGTTTACTTGAAGCCTCTGATGCTTAGCAAGCCAAATTTCTGAACATCTTTATATCTGAGTATAAGATAGCAATCTGACTCCACGTGTTCTTTCGGCAAATATCTAATTCATTTATTAATTTCACCACTCATTCCTTCATTCATGCATTCACTCATTCATTCAACAACTGTTTATTAAGCATATACTGTGTGCCAGGTATAGATCAATGACATGGATGCAGGGAAGGAAAACCTCAGTTCCCTTCCCTAAAGCCTCAGGGAGCTTATGGTCTTTCATACAAAAACTAGTGCAAAACAGAGTTCAAGGGAAGCATGCATAGGGGGTGGTGTGAGCACAGAGCAGGACGTTGGAGTCCACGTTTGAAGACTAAAGAAAGCCTTCATGGAGGACAGGATGGCTGAGCTGGGTGTTGAAGGAGAAACAGGCACTTATCAGGTGAACAAAGGTGAGACTAGCTTTCCAAGCAGAGAAATCAAGGAGGTGTAAATAAGAGAATTTTAGAATTCAAATCGTATGGTATTTCTGGAGTGTAGAGTTACACCTGGGAAGCGAGTTCAGGCTTAGGCAGGTAGGGGTGGATCATTGCGAGCCCTTGCATAGCACACTAAGCAGCTTAGCTGTTCCCATGGGGCAGTGGCACACCCCTGGGGACTTGCAATGATGTGATGAGGGTCATAAATTTGAAAGATCAGTCTGGAGGCAGTTTGGGGAATAGGAGGTGGCAGGGGTAGGGAGGGCCGTAGAGTCAGTTGCAATATTCCAGGAAACGGATGGACTGCTCAGTGAGCCGCATGGAGGAATGACCAACTAACACAGTGTTGTTTATCACTGTGTTGCCGCTGCCTACTGCAGCGCCTGGCACATGGTAGCTGGTAAAAAAAATACTTGGTGAGTATCTTACTACCTTAATGGATGAATACAAATGAACTGAGTCAACGGGAACAAAGAAGGGGATAGAAAAAATATCTAAGAGACAGAAGAGATTTGTTAGTTGTCTGAGCAGACAGCACAGTGTGAGGACGGGGGCTCTGGACTCAGAAAGGTGTGTTCGCAGTCCCTGATTTCCCGACCCATCAACTCTGCTTTCAGCACATTATTTCTTTAAGCCTCATTTTCCTCCTCTATAAAATAGGGATTGCAAATGTACCTATTTCTTTTCTTTTTGTAAAATTGAAGTATAGTTGGTTTACATGCTACATAGATTACATATAGTTGGTTTATTATATTAGTTTCAGGTGTACAACATAGTGATTCAATATTTTTATAGATTATACTCCCTTTAAAGTTATTACAAAACAATGGCTATATTTCCCTGTGCTGTGCAGTATGTCCTTGTTGCTTGTTTGTTTCATGCCTAGTAGTTTATACCTCTTACTCCCCTGCCCCTGTCTTGCCCCTCCCTTCTTCCCTCTCCCTGGTAACCACTGGTTTGTTCTCTATATCTGTGAGTCTGTTTGCTTTGTTATATTCATTCGTTTGTTTTATTTTTAAAATTCCACATGTAAATGATAACAGAGTATTCGTCTTTCTGTGTCTGACTTATTTCACTAAGCATAATAACCTCTAGGTTCAACCACATTGTTGCAAATGGCAGAATTTCATTCTGTTTCTGGCTGAGTAATATTCCATTGTGTATAAACACCACATCTTCTTTATCCATTCATCCATCAATGGGCATTTAGGTTGTTTCCATGTCTTGGCTGTTGTGACTAATGCTGCTATGTACATTGAGATGCATGTATCTTTTCAAAGTAGTGACAAACATACCTATTTCAAGTGAGGCTTAAATGCATGTTAAGTGCTTAGCACACTGGCTGTGCATAATAAGTGCTCCATATTGTTATTTTTATTGGGGCGAGAGGAACAGAGTCCTAGGCTGTTTGAATGAGTGCCACACGACACGCAAACAGGAAAAAAGCAAGAGAAAAAGGTACGTTTGTAGGTTTATATCAAGTCTTTATGAAATGGGCCAAACGCACTTTTATATGATGGACTTGTAAAAACTACAATTCCATGTTTTAAATTTTTGAAATACAAGAGAAACGGAAGAGTGTGAGTAACCCATATTTATAATTTCAAGCATCATAGTAAAAGGCACACCTGAGTGTCCCCCACTCAGCTTAAGAAATGGTGCATTTCAATGACCTTGAACCCCCGTGTGCTCCTCTTCAAACACATCCACCCCCTTGATCCCCCAAGAGGCAACCAATTTCTTAAATTTGGGGTCAATAATTCTCTCACTTTTCTTTATAGTTTTATATGTATGTGCTAAACAACATATTGCTTTGCTTTGCGTATTTTTGAACATTATATAAATAGAATTCACACATCTGTTTTCTTCTGAACTTGACTTTGCTCAGCATTATGCTGGTTGAGATTCTTCTCTGTTGATGTCTGTAGCTACAGTTCATCCATTTTCACTGATGCAAGATTCTGTTTTATGAATATACCACAAATTTATGTATCCATTCTCTTAACAACCGGACAGTTGGTTTGTTTCCAGCTGTTGAGATGTTATAAACAATGCTTCCTGGTGCACAGAGACAAGAGAGTGTCTTAGGTATACACCTAGTTTTATACCTAGAATTGTCACATTATAGGGTACGCTCACCTTCTTTGCTGGGTGATGCTAATTTGTTTTCCAATGTGTTGCACCAGTTTTGAGGGACTTAAATGATGGGTAGGTTCAAATACTTGAAAATGTTTCAAATTACTGCACCAGTAGGTACGGACCAGAAGAAAGAGAAAAGGAAAGTGATGCAAATGCTCACCTCTGTCCGGGCCTCGACATCACACGCAGTTGCAGCAACGGTGAGAGCGGCTTTGCTCTGCACGACAGTGTTGGCAGAGTGCAGCGGGCTGAGCAGGGCATGCATGACGTCATGACTCTGGATGCTCAGACGCAGAGACTCCTGCATGGCCATGTTCGTCAGCACCGTGGCGGCGTTGGCTATGGCTCCATCTCGTTTGCTGGACAGGGCGTTGATTAATGCATCGATACCATCACCTTCGGCAGCAGCGCTGGGTCAGTGAAGGAGAAATGAATGCCGTTCACCCCTGTTCAGTAAATGATGTTTGGAGCATACAACTAAGCTTATAAAACAAACGAGTGCCTAAAGACAATTTCAGAAAGAGATTAATTTATCTGGGCGATGAACCCGGAATTGAGGCTCTGGGGATTTAAATGGAGTCTGGGGGGTTATGAATGAGTATAAATAATCCTTTTCCTATGTCTGCAGCTTTGGGTTATAGGAAAATGCATGACTGCTTCTTAGAAACCCTACTACAGCTATTCATCTTTTAACTCAGTGATACTTACAAGACCAGGAAATTCTATTCAAAGAAAGTCTATTAAAATATTCCTAACCAGTAAGAAAACAAAGGTTTAAATGGGAGGAATGAGTGAGCATGGGAATTAAAAATTTTTCAGCTCATCTTCCCTCTTTTTAAGTGAGGCTGTTAACTGTAGGCAGACGTTAACACGTTTGAAGGCAGCAAATCATTTTGGGGGTGGATGTTGCTTTTACAAATTAAATATCAAGATAAAAGTCATGATATTGACAAGAATAATTTTAGTAATGTAGGCATATTCAGTTGTTAAATTTCCTATTTCTAGTATAAAAACGTTTTCCCACAATTAGAAATCCTAAACCTCCTTTTAAAAACACTGTACTTTCTATAGTCCTTGCTTTGTAATCACTCAAAAAGCTCATAAAATAGTAAAAATTTTAAAAAAAGATCATTTTAAAGAGTGGAAGTTGATTTAATTATGTTCTTTAATGTTTGGAATTGCTTCAAATAAGAGATGTTTCAAGCAGTAAGATATATAGAGCATCCTGGTTTTAAAGGAAAACCCCAAATTATGTTAAAAATCCATCTAAATCATCATAGAAATAGAGTTAATCAAGACAATAAATAAAAATACATTTGAGTCTTCAATAATACGAACATCTTTTTCTAGTTTATATTTGCCACTTTTAAAAAAATTTAGGATCACAGTAGTAACCAACACTGAAAAAAAGAAGTGAGGCTATGTAGTTTAGCCCATCACTCTGTATTCTGATGAGTTCAGTTTGGTTCTGTCACTTGAATTTGCTGGTTGTGAAGGAGAACTGACAGTGTCAAGAACAGAAGGTATCACAATTATTCATCAGAGAGCAGAATACGCACACAACCTCAATAAGGAGACTGCTAGCTTTAGGTGAAAGGAAGCTGTGAATCAGGCACAAACCAGCTCTGAAGGAGACTGAACAGCAGCCACTGGGCAGGAACGGAATGACTAGAGGCAACATCTCTGGAGAACGAAGGGCTCCTTCGTGTTGACCTTGAACGCACCTCCTACCCCCGGTTTATATAAATCCATCCAGAAAACACACCCTACTGATTGATACCAAGTTAAAGTCAGCACTCAGTTCCGTGTTTCCCCTCCTGCAGTTCCTGGTGTCTGTTTAACCCTCTGTGGCATCTCCTAGTCTTTCTCTGGGATGGTGTCCCTTAAAACTAAAATTTGGTTAGATGACATATGACCAAAATTTGGGAGGAAGCCCAAGAAAAATATTGAGAGGAAGGAAGGCCCTGCATCTCACTATGGCAGCCTGAGGAACAGCATTTAATTTCCTTTCCTAGAGGATAAAATAAACACTCTTAAGATAATCTCACATTTACGTCTCTCTCCTATTATTAACTGACACGGTGGTCATTTGATTTTATGAATAAGGGACAATTTGAAGGCTCTAATATATTAGTTCACCAGGAACTTCTCATACTCAACACTGAATTAAAAAAAAATGCCAGGAAGAATTTTTAATTATGCATATATTCTAATTAATTAACATAAGCTTAAACCTTCTCAAAAAAAAATGTTTCCTTTGAATTATTTTTCATGCACTTGATGCAGTTCCTTAAATCAAATACTCTATGTTTTTTTAATCATTATAAACACACCTTGGCTAAAATGCACGATTCCTTTGTCACTTAGTGGTTTTTATCTTTGACAATGTTCATTTTTTAACACATCTTGGAGAGTAAAGAAAAAGCACACAATGGAGGTATTTCAACGGCATCCATGATAGAAGCCAGAAATGCTTTAGGTAAATGCATACTAGTAAATTCTGAAAGGCTTTATCTTTTGTGTGTATCAGGGAGTTTAGGGAAAATTTAAGTAAGTATGCAGGATCATACTCCATAGTTTTAGTTTCTCTAGTTTATGTAAAAATGAACAAACAAACCTGGGTCATGGAGACACAGGGATTTTCATCAAGTGTGTCTCTGCTCTCAGCCTTTCTGCATGGATTTTGCTTCTCCCTTTCTCCTGTACGAAAGCATGTCTGGCCCTGGTTCATTTATACTCTACCTTCTGCTTTTTCTTTGCTTTTTATGGAGGCAGTAAAGGGAAGTACATAAAAACCTAGCTGTTTAAAAAAACCAAAGATTCTAGTACACAGTGGAATATAGCTTTTACTAAATTGAACATAACTGCCAGCACCGAAAGACAAATCATACAGGCACAGCTGGGAGAGCAACGTATATTGTATGTGCATATCTGCCCATAATTTGCTACATGCAGCTCTAAGTGCAAAAAGCATAATTGAGATTAACTTATGATATGAAAAATCAAGCTATTAGTCTTACTTAAAAAAAAAACTAATTTCAGTCATAGAAATAGAGTGCAGAATTTGTACTTTTTTTAAAAAAAAAGAATTGCATTAATTTTGTGCTTTCAAACCCAAGACATTCTGTCTTATTTTTCCCCAAGTCTAACATATACACAAGCTGAAGCCTATCCTATTTTTTTTCCCTATCCTATTTTTAAGACACATTTTAGTCTCCTAGATGGTAGAGCATTATCCAAATGAATAGGAAGACAGAAGTCAAACTGCTTTGTTACAAAATCCAGAATTACAGGGCCATATATCATCACAGCAATCTGAAACTATTTTCTGATATTTACTGTCATTAGTCTGCATCCGGCTGGAGTTCAATCAATTAGGAGTTTAATCAATTAAGAGTTTAAAATGTAAATTGAAACAGAAATTAACCAAACTACAAACCAAATATGGGAATGTATAAAAACATCTGTTTATGTCATTTGACATATGTAAATAGAAGTGAAGTTCGAATGTCATGTGTATCCAATCTGTTACCAAGTCCTGACTATTTCTCTCTTCCATATTTCTCAGAACGCTTCCTTTTCTCCATCTCCACCTCTCCCACTGAATCCAATTCAACATCCTGTATCTTGTGGATTGATATAAGTACTCTCCTAACAGGTTTCCCCTCATCCCCTCCAATCCTTTCTCCATCTTACAGCTTAAGTGATTTCTTAAAAATAATTTTATTTCTCCCCTACTTAAAACTTCCACGGTTTGCCATTGTTCAGGATAAAGCCCCAAATTTCTCATGTGGCCTCTGAGGCCAAGCATGAGCTGACCCCACCTCCCTCGCCAGCCCGTGCACCCGGCCACCTCTTCCTGTTGTCGTGTCCTAGGCCTTTCTGGCAACCTGCCATACGCCAGGCTCCATCTCACCTCGGCGTGTGCCCACACTCTGGTCTCACTCCCAGCTGTCCCTTCCCCTGGATAATTCCCATTCATCTTGCCAAGTTTGGCACAAATGTCTCTTCCTCAAGGAAGCATTTCTTGACCCCCAAAACTAGGTTAGGTCTCTTTTTCACATGTCCTCAGAGCATTCGTTTGCTAAACGTATACATTTCCTTTTGTTTTAAAAAATGAGGTTTGGGCACAAGTGTTCACAGTCAGAGAAGAGTCACAATCTCGAAATATTATTTTACGGCGCCTGTTACGGAAAGGAATTCAGCACATAGTTTTTCATATTAAGTCCCCAAGCCCCACAGTTACAGCATGGGCAGTAAGGGCACTAAGGAAAAGCTCAATTGCACAAATAGCGACTATTATGCTTCCCGGAAAGTACAGTGCTATTTCATGTCTGTGTGCCTTTGCACTCGTGCTCCCTTTGCCCCCAGATCCCTCCCGAACCTCTGCCTGAGGACCCCTCAAGGCCAGCTCACTCACCGCTTCCTGGGTGAGGTTACCCACGTCCATCACTGCCCCTCCTTATTAATCACCCCCTCCTCTGCCATGTCTACGCCTGGTACCTACTTCTTAGGCAGCATGTGAGTCTTTTTATATCCCCAGTGCCGAGAAGATCGATATATTTTAATTGACTTGAATCAACTCAAGGGGAGTGATGAAAACCTCTGCTGGCGTCCAGAAGCGGAGAGGGAAAAGTACTTAGCTCAGTGTGAAGTTTGCAAGAAGGGGTGGGATCCAACAATATGGGGATCTCCGCTTGTATCACTTATAGCTGTTCTTAAAAGCAGTTTATTTCCTCCTCACGCCTAGGCTTCTCGGATTATATAGTGAAGTCATTTTCTTTTTAACTATTTTATTTATTTATTTATTTGGCTGCATTGGGTCTTCATTGCTGTGCGCGGGATTTCTCTAGTTGCAGCGAACAGGGGTTACTCTTCATTGCGGTGCGTGGGTTTCTCATTGTGGTGGCTTCTCTTGTTGCGGAGCACGGACTCTAGGTGCGCGGGCTTCAGTAGTTGTGGTGCACGGGCTCAGTTGCTCCGTGGCATGTGGGATCTTCCCAGACCAGGGCTGGAACCCGTGTCTCCTGCATTGGCAGGCGGATTCTTAACCACTGCACCACCAAGGAAGTCCCCCCATGAAGTCATTTTTATATGAAGTTTAATAGATGAAATCTTGCACTTTAGACAATGTTTTTGGGATCCGTCCCTCTCATGTATCAAGGGATGTGGATATTCTTTCTCTGCAAACACAGTTTGTTTGGGTTGTGTCATCAGAGGACACGATTTGGTACCTCTCAGATTTTGATCCTTGCTGCTGTTTGGAGACTCACATTTAACTCATCTGCAAAGGCTGGTTACATGAATCAAGGGTGACCTTGGGCCGCATAGAAAATCTGTTTAACAGAGCCCATATACAGGGGGATATGTGGAACCCGCTGGAACAGATGGTAATATTGGCAATCAGAACCTTGTTTGTTAACAGTGATTACAACCATTCCCACCAGCACGGCTTTTCATATGTCTCCGTGAGGTTTGTCACACCAAGGAAGACATATTGGTGGCAGACACGCTGCAAGTGGTGAAGAGAGGTGCATATGCAGCAGTGACTCAGTGTTGGCGAGTTTAATTGCAGGCTCCCGGCGAGTCTATACAGGTGCAAGGGGGGTGGGGGGCTGGCCGTTATGATAAGCAGATCTCCTGGTTATCACAGCCGGATCTGGAATGCTGTGAACAGGATTCCTGACTCTCATCCCAGCCAGTTTTTCAAAGGTAATGACCCGAGAAGTCGAGGGTGTTAAATTGATCAGTTTCTGAGTCCCAAAGAACCATCACCCCGCAGCAGCCCCACAGTTGAAGAAGACTAATATATGTGCCCCCCAACTCTGGCTGAACCCCAGGATTGACAAAAGTATCCAAGAGTATTGTCTCCTTTGAAAAAAGTATTATTTAAAGATGCTTATCCATAGTAAGGGAGAGAATCACAATTAGCTGCAGGCAAAAAGCTTAAAATGAAGAGTGTAAAGTAACACTATTATTAAAGTGAAACCCAGACATAGAAACAGATGTGGGAAGTTTTGCATCCTATAGCAAAATAAGAAAAAAATGCAAAAAAAATATTTAAAAGTATGTGAAACCAAATTGTTTCCATCATATCGATGTGTCCTAGCAGGTATGATTTGGGAACTTCCAGAACATGCTTTTATGCTACAGTTGCTGTGACATCATGATTTTTCAAGAGAAAACTGCTAATTGCAAAGAGATGAGCACACGCCAACCCAGCACCTCCACAGAGAGCATGCGGGCTTTTGTTACCAATTATGAGGCAGTCAGTCAAGGTGCAGGGAAATCAAATGTAATTTTCTTACAAGTGACGTGGAATCCTTACTGACCTATCTGTTCAGTCACGATACTTCACTTCCATACATGCCACCTTCTGTTTCAAAACGCTGGAATGCCTGCCAATAATTAACTAGCTGCCATCAGGAAAGAACAACTGTCGTCATTTTACATGGCTGACTTGTCTCCTGATAAAATAGGAATAATGGTCAAGGTGTTAGAACATTCATAATAAATGGCTTCTGCAGTTACCAAATGTTTCTGTTTAGCCTGGAAAGCAGTCTATTTACATAACTGGATATGACAAGGGCCACAATCCCAAAGTAATTAGAGATATCACGTTGTTGATTTTCTTAACTAAAAAAAATAAGGACGCTGAAATCTCTAGTGTGATGGCACATAAACCCCCCTGGCCCTTGCCAGGACTACCCTCATCTCATCAGCTCTAATGTCAGAGAGACAGTCATTGACGAGCTGTGTCATTCCTGTGACCTCTTTCACAACGCTGATGTCATTCCTGCCCCTCTCTATGACTTCGTGCTGTTTTATTTCATCTATACTGTTATCACTTCTGAAATTACCTTAAAATTACTCGTGTGTTGTCTGTCTCCCTGTCCAAACTGTAGACTTCATGAAAGCAGTTTCATGGAACCATTGTCATGATCCCTACAGCCTAGAGCAGTACCTGGCACATAAAGAACACCCAAGTAACTGTGAAATAGTTACAAAAGAAACCAAAATTCACAGATAATAACTTCCTTAGCCTCTGGGATAAAATTACAAAAGTGGTAAAGAGTGACCCCATCTAGTTCCTAGTGAAAGGTATGTTCCAGGCTCCCTGTGATCCTGGGTCAAGGGTAATCGCTTAGACACACAAAATATAATAGATAATCCAGATTCACTTTTTTTAGAGTTAAGAAAGATAATATTTAGTGAGAGTAAGACTTGCTCAAGAAGCAAGTCAGTCAACAGACACAATTAAGACCATGATGATCTGACTATCTTTTTTACAATTATCAGTCTCTTAAGCTTTAAAAAGTACTGTATTTTCTAGAAAAAAAAAGAACCAGAATCTATTTGGTTCACTTCATCATTCCTCAGGGAATGAGAAATAAGGGAGACCATTTTGATGCATAGCATAGTGGGAAATTCTTACTAACCATTGGATACATTTTTTCCTCTTTCACATTCTCTTATAAAGAGAATGTAAGGAAGAGGAGGAAGAGAAGGGAAAACAGGGAAAGGAACCTGGAAGAAAGGAGGAAGGAGGAAGGAAGGAAAGGAGGGGATTGAAATTCAATTCTCCAAAGGTGCCTGCAGTCTGGAAGAATCCAAAAAGACCAGGAAGGCAAAGGGAAACATTTGGTTGGAAGATTTGGAGAAGCTCAAAGTCGCAGAGATAGTGAGCAAGAGGCAGAGAGAGAGAAAAGTCACGAGCTCCCTCTGGATGTACATAGCTGACTGCCTCGGTGTGAAGTGTCCATCCCACCTCTGTGAACTTGAGTAAAGACGGTGCCTATATTTCCTCATCTGCAGAATGGATGTGATGATAATATTCCCTACCTCACAGGACTGCTTCAAGGATTTAGTGATACATTCCGTTTGGAGTACTTAGCCCAACGCCTGGCCACACAGGCCAGGTATCATCACCATCATCATCACTATCATCATCATTACCTTCACCATCACTATCAACATCATCACCGTCATCCACGCATACTCAGTGAGCCACAGGGGCAGAGATTTTCCTATATCCTGTCTCCATTTCTTGGATCATGGGAAAATAGGATCCTATATCCAAATTTGCATGTGTGTATGAAATTTTCATTTTTAGACAACTTTTCAGCTAGACGGTCAAATCTCCAACTCCTGCAGGGCTAGAGCAGAAGCAGTTTCCTCAAGCATCCCACCCAAGTCTCTTTGTTTAGGCAACAAATGAGTAATAAAGGCCATTTTCAGAGGGAAGAAAAATCAAGGAAAAGGATTAATATTGAAAAGTCAAAGACGAGTAAAAATGGAATTTATGTAGGTTTTAAGCACTGCTTCAAATTTTAAGAGAAAAATCACACAATATAAAGGTATCCAAACCGTTTGATAATTTCCTCTTAAAATCAGTAACAGTGGAAATTAAACCTGAAGGATGTAGCAGCAAATTTAAAATAAGTTTATGCAAATGTTAGTCTCTGCTCTCTAGGTAATAAAAGCAGCATAGATAAGTTTCTAAATGAACATTTCATGGGATTCACCTAGCCTCACAAAACTTGTAGCCGACAAAATTCATACTGTTTGTGAAGGTCGACTAGGCATCAACTGACACAAAATGGGGGTATGGAATCAACTTGTTTTTATTGCAAAATCCAGCTTTTCATTCTATATATTCCTTCAAATCAGAGGCATCTATCAACACACAGCAGAGAAAGAATCTAGGCACTTAAGGGAGGTAGAAATGGAAAGTATCCACTCAGTAAACCTGGATGGAAATAAGGCAAGAATAATACTTAAATTGACCATGAAGATGCTTCCCATCTATTTTATCTATTAACTCAGAAGGCTTTTAAAATAATGAAGAACACTTTAAATAAAGTTCTTTGAGGTATCATACTGAATACAAAAGTTTGAAACATCCTTACTACAAAACTGAACTTTCTAAAAGGAAACTAACTCAAGTTTTCTTGCAGGATTCTCATATTGTGAGCATTCTAATTCAAAGGAGGTAGCATCTGACAACAAAGTGATATGTCAGAATTTTAAAACAAAATAATCTTTTCTGTTATATAAAGTCAAGAGGAAAAATTCAACTCTAGAGTAAGTACCTAACAACAAGATTAATTTATGTCGGTTAAGTGTATTATATTTATCCTATATGGTTATATAGCACAGCCGATATTCAGTCATCAGGACAATTAATGTGTCAAAATATTCTGAAATGACTTCACCTTAAAAAGAGACGAAGACAAGCATCTATTAACACACAGTTAGCAGTAGAATACTATCTCTTTAAAAGCACCACAATGGAATGCTTTCCAGATCACAATCTTTCAGTAATGTTTTAAAATATTATTTTAGACACATTGAAGAGTATTTCAAATTAAATTAGTATGCCTTTTCACTAAAATACAGAACAAACCTTCTATTACCTTTTTTGCCCCTCCCCCAACTTCTTCCTAAACTGCCACTAGGGGTCAGTATGAAGACACAGTTCCTCCACTGTTAGAAGGAATATGGAACTCTGAAAACATTTTCCCTGTGAAAAACCCTAACAAAGACAATAACCGCAGAACTTTAGCATTATCAAGTCCAACCCATACACCACGTCTGTAACATGAGTTTTCATTTTTCCCGAGACTGCATTTTAATGTTGTAAATCACAGTGGATTATTTCTATGGTCAATGTTTCTTTGATAAAAATAAAGTACTGTGAGCGACAAGATCACTTATTCTAAGTGAATCTGTGCATATTGGCCAAGAAGTATGATCTAGAATGGGTGTTAAAGTTTATTCTCAAATGGTGATGGTACACATCTCTAGCCATCTCTAGAGATGTATCCCATCTCTTCCTGTAGAGGAATGGAGATGCAGAAGTGAATCTTGTGATGTTTTGCCAGCTTTGAGAGGTGGTTTTTTCCCTCCTTCAAAATGACCATCATCATTCACTGCACTACAGCCTCAAGTACACAGGAAAATATAGGCAATTTTAAGGAACAGCACTAGTCTATACTTAAGTCTACAGAATAAAAGGAATTAAAATATTTGTAAAAATAAATATACATGTATACTAACTTCCACTAACTCTATTTAATGGGGTGGGAATTTAAAAAAGCTTTGAAAAGTGCTTTGTATGCACACTAGAGAGATTTAACATTCCAAGAAGTCACTCAAGGTCAGGCCCTTCCCTAACAATACTGAATGGATAGGGAGTTGGGTCACTGTGAATAAATGAAGTGCTGTCTTTTCTTGAAGTTCTGTATGTGGAATATCTTTCAAAATTTTTCTCTACACATTACATGGCTTTCTTAGGCATAGTACCCCATGAATAATTCTACTAGGTATTAAAATTATTCAGTAAATGCTTTATTTCTATGTTAGTGAAGAGAAATATTAATACTGATAATACAAAATGACACGTCATCCATGTAGAATGAGGACGCTGAAAAGTTCCCAAAGCACTCAGAATGCACATCCATATAATTTAGGGGCATTCTGTCTCTTTCTGGAGTCCCCTTGGGGCATAATCCTTACTCATCTCTCTCATTTCCTTTATTGTGGTCCTGACTGTAGGTTACATGATGGCAGGATGGTCCCCAGGGAAGAGTTCTTTGTCTCTGGTATTGTGGAAGCAAGTGGTGGCCCAGCAATCAATCAAAAAAAATTTTTTTTAAGTAACCACTATATGTGCTGCCATTTAAAACTTCCTTGAGTCACTGCTGTTGTGGGAAGTCAAGAAGGGGTATTAAAAACAAAAAGTAAGGGCTTCCCTGGTGGCGCAGTGGTTGGGAGTCCGCCTGCCGATGCAGGGGACACGGGTTCGTGCCCCGGTCCGGGAGGATCCCACATGCCGCGGAGCAGCTGGGCCTGTGAGCCATGGCCGCTGAGCCTGCGCATCCAGAGCCTGTGCTCTGCAGCGGGAGAGGCCGCAATAGTGAGAGGCCCGAGTACCGCAAAAAAAAAAAAAAAAAAAGTAAAAAAATAAGAAAGAGGAGATAACAAGGTCTCTCAGATTTAAGGAAATCGCCCAGTTCTTTATGGAGAGAACATGAAGTAAGTATGAAGAATCAGAGTTAGTTAGTATGATCCATGTGTAGACAACAGAGACCTGATTACTTTCTATATCAAAATCACAGTTTTGACTTACTTCTCTATAGGTATTAAAATAATTGTATTGTAAATAATTATTTATTGAATGAAAGATTTAAAAAATTTTATATAGTGCTTTACAATTTCCCAAAGTTTCACACATGTGACTTCATATAAACCCATGATAACCCTTTTTTCTCCACCCCTATATTGCCCACGCTCACAAGTGGTAACCACTAGTTTGTTATCTGTGAGTCTGCTTTTTTTTTTCTTAATATTTTTTGTATTTTTAAAAAATTTTTAATTTTATTTATTTTTTTATACAGCAGGTTCTTATTAGTCATCAATTTTATACACATCAGTGGATACATGTCAATCCCAGTCGCCCAGTTCAGCACACCACCATCCCCACCCCCCTGCGGCTTTCCCCCCTTGGTGTCCATACATTTGTTCTCTACATCTGTGTCTCACCTTCTGCCCTGCAAACCGATTCATCTGTACCATTTTTCTAGGTTCCACATACATGCGTTAATATACGATATTTGTTTTTCTCTTTCTGATTTACTTCCCTCTGTATGACAGTCTCTAGATTCATCCACGTCTCAATGAATGACTCAATTTCGTTCCTTTTTATGGCTAATATTCCATTGTATATATGTACCACATCTTCTTTATCCATTTGTCTGTCGATGGGCATTGAGGTTGCTTCCATGTTCTGGCTATTGTAAATAGTGATGCAATGAACATTGGGGTGCATGTGTCTTTCTGAATTATGGTTTTCTCTGGGTATATGCCCAGTAGTGGGATTGCTGGATCATATGGTAATTCTGTTTTTAGCTTTTTAAGGAACCTCCATACTGTTCTCCATAGTGGCTGTATCAATTTACATTCCCACCAACAGTGCAAGAGGGTTCCCTTTTCTCCATACCCTCTCCAGCATTTGTTGTTTGTAGATTTTCTGATGATGCCCATTTTAACTGGTGTGAGGTGATACCTCATTGTAGTTTTGATTTGCATTCCTCTAATAATTAGTGATGTGAGCAGCTTTTCATGTGCCTCTTGGCCATCTGTATGTCGTCTTTGGAGAAATGTCTATTTAGGTCTTCTGCCCATTTTTGGATTGGGTTGTTTGTTTCTTTAATATTGAGCTGCATGAGCTGTTTATATATTTTGGAGATTAATCCTTCGTCCATTGATTCGTTTGCAAATATTTTCTCCCATTCTGAGGGTTGTCTTTTCGTCTTGTTTATGGTTTCCTTTGTTGTGCAAAAGCTTTGAAGTTTCATTAGGTCCCATTTGTTTATTTTTGTTTTTATTTCCATTACTCTAGGAGGTTTATCAAAAAAGATCTTGCTGTGATTTATGTCAAAGGGTGTTCTTGCTATGTTTTCCTCTAAGAGTTTTATAGTATCCAGTCTTACATTTAGGTCTCGAATCCATTTTGAGTTTATTTTTGTATATGGTGTTAGGGAGTGTTCTAATTTCATTCTTTTACATGTAGCTGTCCAGTTTTGCCAGCACCACATATTGAAGAGACTGTCTTTTCTCCATTGTATATCCTTGCCTCCTTTGTCATAGATTAGTTGACCATAGGTGCGTGGGTTTATCTCTGGGCTTTCTATCTTGTTTCATTGATCTATGTTTCTGTTTTTATGCCAGTACCATATTGTCTTGATTACTGTAGCTTTGTAGTATAGTTTGAAGTCAGGGAGTCTGATTCCTCCGGCTCTGTTTTTTTCCCTCAAGACTGCTTTTGCTATTCAGGGTCTTTTTTGTCTCCATAAAATTTTAAGATTATTTGTTCTAGTTCCGTAAAAAATGCCATTAGTAATGTGATAGGGATTGCGTTGAATCTGTAGATTGCTTTGGGTAGTATAGTCATTTTCACAATATTGATTCTTCCAATCCAAGAACATGGTATATCTCTCCATCTGTTGGTATCATCTTTAACTTCTTTCATCAGTGTCTTATGGTCTTCTGCATACAGGTCTTTTGTCTCCTTAGGTAGGTTTATTCCTAGGTATTTTATTCTTTTTGTTGCAATGGTAAATGGGAGTGTTTCCTTAATTTCGCTTTCAGATTTTTCATCATTAGTATATAGAAATGCAAGAGATTTCTGTGCATTAATTTCATATCCTGCAACTTTACCAAGTTCATTGATTAGCTCTAGTAGTTTTCTGGTGGCATTTTTAGGATTCTCTATGTATAGTATCATGTCATCTGCAAACAGTGACAGTTTTACTTCTTCTTTTCCAATTTGTATTCCTTTTATTTCTTTTTCTTCTCTGATTGCCATGGCTAGGACTTCCAAAACTATGTTGAATAATAGTGGTGAGAGTGGACATCCTTGTCTTGTTCCTGATCGTAGAGGAAATGCTTTCATTTATTCACTATTGAGAATAATGTTTGAGGTGGGTTTGTCATATATGGCCTTTATCATGTTGAGGTAGGTTCCCCCATGCCCACTTTCTGGAGAGTTTTTATCATAAATGGGTGTTGAATTTTGTCAAAAGCTTTTTCTGCATTTATTGACATGATCATATGGTTTTTATTCTTCAATTTGTTAATATGGTGTATCACATTGATTGATTTGCGTAAATTGAAGAATCCTTGCATCCCTGGGATAAATCCCACTTGATCATGGTGTATGATCCTTTTAATGTGTCGTTGGATTCTGTTTGCTAGTATTTTGTTGAGGATTTTTGCATCTATATTCATCAGTGATATTTGTCTGTAATTTTCTTTTTTTGTTGTATCTTTGTCTGGTTTTGGTATCAGGGTGATGGTGGCCTCATAGAATGAGTTTGGGAGTGTTCCTTCCTCTGCAATTTTTTCGAAGACTTTGAGAAGGATGGGTGTTCATTCTTCTTTAAAAGTTTGATAGAAGTCACCTGTGAAACCATCTGGTCCTGGACTTTTGTTTGTTGGAAGATTTTTTCTTTTTTTTTCTTTTTTTTTTTTTTTTTGCGGTATGCGGGCCTCTCACTGTTGTGGCCTCTCCCGTTGCAGAGCACAGGCTCTGGACACACAGGCTCAGCAGCCATGGCTCACGGGCCCCCAGCCGCTCCACGGCATGTGGGATCTTCCTGGACCGGGGCACGAACCAGTGTCCCCTGCATCGGCAGGCGGACTCTCAACCACTGCGCCACCAGGGAAGCCCTGTTGGAAGATTTTTAATCACAGTTTCAATTTCATTACTTGTGATTGGTCTGTTCATATTTTCTATTTCTTCCTGGTTCAGTCTTGGAAGGTTATACCTTTCTAAGCATTTGTCCATTTCTTCCAGGTTGTCCATTTTATTGGAATACAGTTGCTTGTAGTAGTCTCTTAGGATGCTTTGTATTTCTGCGGTGTCTGTTGTAACTTCTCCTTTTTCTTTTCTAATTTTATTGATTTAAGTCCTCTCCCTCTTTTTCTTGATGAGTCTGGCTAATGGTTTATCAATTTTATTTATCTTCTCAAAGAACCAGCTTTTAGTTTTATTGACCTTTGTTACTGTTTTCTTTGTTTCTATTTCATTTATTTCTGCTCTGATCTTTATGATTTCTTTCCTTCTGCTAACTTTGGGTTTTGTTTGTTCTTCTTTCTCTAGGTCCTTCAGGTGTAAGGTTAGATTGTTTATTTGAGATTTTTCTTGTTTCTTGAGGTAGCCTTGTATAGCTATAAACTTCCCTCTTAGAACTGCTTTTGCTGCATCCCATAGGTTTTGGATCGTTGTGTTTTCATTGTCATTTGTCTCTAGGTATTTTTTGATTTCCTCTTTGATTTCTTCAGTGATCTCTTGGTTATTTAGTAACGTATTGTTTAGCCTCCATGTGTTTGTGTTTTTTATGTTTTTTTCCCTGTAATTCATTTCTAATCTCATAGTGTTGTGGTCAGAAAAGATGCTTGATATGATTTCAATTTTCTTAAATTTACTGAGGCTTGATTTGTGACCCAAGATGTGATCTATCCTGGAGAATGTTCTGTGCACACTTGAGAAGAAAGTGTAATCTGCTGTTTTTGGATGGAATGTCCTATAAATATCAATTAAATCTATCTGGTCTATTGTGTCATTTAAAGCTTCTGTTTCCTTATTTTTTTCATTTTGGATGATCTGTCTGTTGGTGTAAGTGAGGTGTTGAAGTCTCCCACTATTATTGTGTTACTGTCGATTTCTTCTTTTATAGCTGTTAGCAGTTGCCTTATGTATTGAGGTGCTCCTGTGTTGGGTGCATATATATTTATAATTGCTGTATCTTCTTCTTGGATTGATCCCTTAATCATTATGTAGTGTCCTTCCTTGTCTCTTGTAACATTCTTTATTTTCAAGTCTATTTTATCTGATATGAGTATTGCTACTCCAGCTTTCTTTTGATTTCCCTTTGCATGGAATATCTTTTTCCATCCTCTCACTTTCAGTCTGTATGTGTCTCTAGGTCTGAAGTGGGTCTCTTGTAGACAGCATATATATGGGACTTGTTTTTGTATCCATTCAGCAAGCCTGTGTCTTTTGGTTGGAGTATTTAATCCATTCACGTTTAAGGTAATTATAGATATGTATGTTCCTATGACCATTTTCTTAATCGTTTTGGGTTTGTTTTTGTAGATCCTTTTCTTCTCTTGTGTTTCCCACTTAGAGAAGTTCCTTTAGCATTTGTTGTAGAGCTGGTTTGGTGGTGCTGAATTCTCTTAGCTTTTGCTTGTCTGTAAAGGTTTTGATTTCTCCATGGAATCTGAATGAGATTGTTGAAGGTAGAGTAATCTTGGTTGTAGGTTCTTCCCTTTCATCACTTTAAGTATATCATGCCACTCCCTTCTGGCTTGTAGAGTTTCTGCTGAGAAATCAGCTGTTAACCTGATGGGAGTTCCCTTGTATGTTATTTGTCATTTTTCCCTTGCTGCTTTCAATAATTTTTCTGTCTTTAATTTTTGCCAATTTGTTTACTATGTGTCTTGGTGTGTTTCTCCTTGGGTTTATCCTGTATGGGACTTGCTGCGCTTCCTGGACTTGGGTGGCTGTTTCCTTTCCCATGTTAGGGAAATTTTTGACTGTAATCTCTTCAAATATTTTCTTAGGTCCTTTCTCTCTCTCTTCTCCTTCTGGGACCCCTACAATGCGAATGTTGTTGCATTTAATGTCGTCCCAGAGGTCTCTTAGGCTGTATTCATTTCTTTTCATTCTTTTTTCTTTATTCTGTTCCACAGCAGTGAATTCCACCATTCTGTCTTCCAGGTCACTTATCCATTCTTCTGCCTCAGTTATTCTGCTATTGATTCCTTCTAGTGTAGTTTTCATTTCAGTTATTATATTGTTCATCTCTGTTTGTTTGTCCTTTAATTCTTCTAGGTCTTTGTTAAACATTTCTTGCATTTTCTCGATCTTTGCCTCCATTCTTTTTCCGAGGTCCTGGATCATCTTCACTATCATTATTCTGAATTCTTTTTCTGGAAGGTTGCCTATCTCCACTTCATTTACTTGTTTTTCTGGGGTTTTATCTTTTTCCTTCATCTGGTACACAGCTCTGTGCCTTTTCATCTTGTCTATCTTTCTGTGAATGTGGTTTTTGTTCCACAGGCTGCAGGATTGTAGTTCTTCGTGCTTCTGCTGTCTGCCTTCTGGTGGATGAGGCTACCTAAGAGGCTTGTGTAAGTTTCCTGATGGGAGGGACTGGTGGTGGGTAGAGCTGACTGTTGCTCTGGTGGGAAGAGCTCAGTAAAACTTTAATCTGCTTGTCTGCTGATGGGTGGGGCTGGGTTCCCTCCCTGTTGGTTGTTTGGCCTGAGGCGACCCAACACTGGAGCCTACGTGGACACTTTGGTGGGGCTAATGACAGACTCTGGGAGGGCTCAGGGCAAGGAGTACTTACCAGAACTTCTGCTGCCAGTGTCCTTGTCTCCACAGTGAGCCACAGGCACCCCCTGCGTCTGCAGGAGTCCCTCCAACACTAGCAGGTAGGTCTGGTTCAGTCTCCTTTGGGGTCACTGCTCCTTCCCCTGGGTCCCGATACGCATACTACTTTGTGTGTGCCTTCCAAGAGTGGAGTCTCTGTTTTCCCAGGTCCTGTCGAAGTCCTGCAGTCAAATCCTACTAGGCTTCAAACTCTGATTCTCTAGTAATTCTCTTCCCGTTGCTGGACCCCCAGGTTGGGAAGCCTGATGTGGGGCTCAGAACCTTCACTCCAGTGGGTGGACTTTTGTTGTATAAGTGTTCTCCAGTTTGTGAGTTAACCATCCAGCAATTATGGGAGTTGATTTTACTGTGATTGTGCCCCTCCTACCATCTCATTGTGGCTTCTCCTTTGTCTTTGGATGTGGGGTATCTTTTGTGGTGAGTTCCAGTGTCTTCCTGTTGATGATTGTCCAGCAGCTAGTTGTGATTCTGGTGTTCTCACAAGAGGGGGTGAGAGCATGTCCTTCTACTCCGCCATCTTGGTTCCTCCCTCAATCTGCTTAACTCTGCTTCTTTTCTGTTTTATTCACTAGCCTGTTGTATTTTTTAGATTCCACATATGAGTGATATCATACAGTATTTGTCTTTCTCTCTCTGACTTATTTCACTTAGCATAATGCCCTCCAAGTCCATCCATGTTGCTGCAAATGGCAAAATTTCATTCTTTTTTATGGCTGAGTAGTATTCCATTATATATATATATATATACCACTTCTTTTTTTGTTTATTAATTTTTATTGGTGTATAGTTGCTTTACAATGTTGTGTTAGTTTCTGCTGTTCAGCAAAGTGAATCAGTTATACATATACATGTATCCACTCTTTTTTGGATTTCCTTCCCATTTAGGTCACCACAAAGCATTGAGTAGAGTTCTCTGTGCTATACAGTAGGTTCTCATTAGTTATCTATTTTATATATAGTAGTGTATACATATCAATTGTAGTTATTACTTTTTATAATTTAATTTTATTCACTGTGTTTTATTTCTTAAAATAATTGTATGTTTTGAAAAATATCTAGTCAACAATTGTATTATTTTCTAATCTTTTCATTGTTTACCAATAGCCAACATTTAGTTAGTGTTCACATTGGGAAATGAAAAGCATTGAACTCTTTTCATTCTTGGAATAACTTAAAAACTCTAATTCTGATCAGATCCAACAGATGGCAGTGATGTTATAAATTAATAGTGTAAAATATTCTTATAATATGTAGACTCTGCCCCTCAGAAAATGTGAACCAAGAATAAATTCTCTCAGTACTTGCATAAATAATATAAAACTTTGATATGACTACTTGGATAAAAGAGTACAAAGTAAATATAACATGAAATTTAGCTGAAATAGTACTTCTTTCAAAAGCGAACAACTTTCTCCTTTCCAAAAAGTATTATAAATTGAGAATTGTCAGAAAGATTAATAGTGAACCAAAAAAGATAATGGTGTCCAAATTAACTAAGTGGATTACATTTTTATTTAAAATTCATTATTGCTTCTTGGTTTCCTTTTTTATCTCTTTCTATGGGGGTTGTTTTAACCTCACTTTTTACTTATTCACTTAAAAATGATATTACTTGTTTTCCCCCTGTCACTTTAAATAAGTGAATCTGGCTATTCTTGTCCTCTTTTCCTATACCCTCAAATAGTTATTTTTATTCTTATTCATTGCCTTTTGTCCACTTTGAGTGACCTTTTTCTGCAGATAATAAAGAATGAAAAGTATGGCTAGAAGACTCTTAGAGCTAAGTAGCTCTCCACTTTTTGATCCAAATTATGTGAAAACAAACAAACACCACAATACAGATGATCACTTTCTGTTTCAAGTTATGGGCATTGTCAGATAGACCTTCTGTTTTACACTGTCCTTTTCCTTTTGGTTGTATTTCCCCCCGAAAGCCTGCTATGGGATGGGCACAATTCTAGATGCTTGGTGTGTGTCAGTGAATTAAACAGACAAAGGTGTTGGGTGCTGGTCAGAGAACATAATGAGTGAGCTGTATGGTATGTAAGAAAATGATAAGAGTTATGAGAAAAGGGCAGTAGGAAAGGAGGATGGAGTATGTGTGTGGGTGGTACAGTTGTAACCACTGTGGTCACCACATTTGGGCAGACCTGAGGGGGTGAGGGACTGAGCGGTGGGCATCCTGGAGTAGAAGAACATTCCACGCAGAGAGGATGGTCATACAAAAGGCCTAAAGCAAAACACTTCTGGGAGGTGACTGTACTCTCAGAATATATCTATTTTATGCTTCATCATTTTACTCTCTGACATTGGCTTGTTTGTAAGTAAAGGGATTTGTGTTTGTTAAATTATTTTTTTAACTACAATTTCACTTATCCATAACTCAATACCTGGAGACTTCACATATCCAGAACACACATGAGAACTATCAGAAAAAAAAGAAAGGAAGAAAGAAATGGCCTGTGAAGACCAAAACACCCCTTAGAGCAGTGGCCTCAGGTCCTCCCTTACTGCTTTTATGTAAACTTTGATAAAGCTTGGTTACCTGGTATCCAAGCTTTTCACTGACTGAAAGGAAGGGATCTGAAGAGAACCTCGGCAGGGTTGTGCCTGCCAATCAAATCTACAGACAGCAGTGAATATTAACACTGCCAGCCTGCCAGTAGGAGTCAATAAAATGCACCAACCCCAAAGGCACCCCACCTAGAGGCTATACTCAGAGAGGAGGCAAGCACCCACCTTCCCTAAGGGGCCCTGACGACACCACTGTGGAGCGTAGGAGAGCCACTGACTCAAAATGATAACCATACCCCACCCCCCCAAAGTTTTGATTCAAACTCATTACAAATTTTTAAAAGCTTTGTTGATTATAGAAGTAAATTTTCAAGTGTCTAGAAGACTTTATCTAGGAAGCCTCATTCACAGAAAATAACAATTAGGCAAGATCTTTTGGTACCAATTAAAGAGATACTTATAATTCAAGTTGAAAATCTTCCACCAAGGGGTATGGATGACCTGGTTATTTATTTATCATTGCTACCAAATGTCTCATCATTCTCCTATTTTATTACATTTGGGTGTGTTTTCTCTTGCAAGAGCACAAATCTGAATCCAGGTATTTTAGATTGTAAATTATTTTATGTATATTATAAAATTCTGTTTTTAGATTATAAAAATACTTTGACTTAAAAAAGCATTTGCCAGTTTTGCAAAGAGAGTCACAGCAAAGTATGTTCCTCTTTCTTCTGGTTGATTATTTACTTTACTTCAGAAAATTCTGATTTACCCACAACTTTCTAAGCAAAACTCAGTTACATAAAGGAAATTATACCAGCATTATATGTTGTCATAACATGCCAGTTACTACTCAGTTCATGAAATGAGTCTCCAGCTCCAGAAGGTACCCTGAGTGTAAGAATTAGAAATCCATTTTAGGCACTTGAGATAGAAGTATAGGGGAAGGGGTTACATTTTAACAAACAAAATTAGAATTCTCAGGGCTTAACTGCATTAAAAAAAAAAAAAAAAAAAAAAGGCTAGCAATTATCAGGTATCCAAACAGCTACCAAATGCACCTGGAAGACAATAGCTCTGGGTTTTTGCCTTCTTCTCTTACTACTTAGGTGTGGTGGAAAAGCAACTTTCTAACTATTTCTAACCCTCAGCTCCAGCCCCCCAGCAGCAGAGGCAGGGACTCAGCCTTGTTCCTATAGCTAGCACTTTGCTAGGAAAGCTGATGAAATGGACTGCTTCTAAAAATCGATGCTGGAAACACTCACCAATGCCGAGTTTAAGGTAATCTTTTAAAAATCATCTGAGTAGGAAACATTTTTTTACTACAAATAACCAGTCATCTTTGTTGTCTGTTCTGCTGTGGTTGGCTTCAGTAAGTACCACCCTAGAAGGATCGACAGTTGGGCTTGTTTGTGTTCATTCCTTTTGATTGACTATAAAATCTTTTTCAACCCCAGTTTTCAGCATTTGGCACAAACAGGTCAAATCTGACTCCATTTCCTCCTCAAAACCATTAATTTTCAGTATCTTTTAGCTCAAAAAAGTCCAAAGTAAAAGCTATACAGACCTCAAAAAAAATCCATAAAACACTTTTATTCATGTCCCATTTCCCTCACCAAACGTAAGTTGGAAAAAAGAAATCACAATGTACGGTACATAATAGGTTAAAGAAATAACAGCAATTAAAATTTATAAAAAATTAAATTACAAAAATAAGGTTGATTGTCATAGAGGAAAAGTCAGGCAACATTTATCCCTAATTGGCCTCCCTGTGTTGACAAAATGGAACTATACTGGCAGAAGACAAAAATCTCATAAATAGGTAATTGAGAGAGAAGATCTGAAGGCAGCTTCTTTTAGAACTACTTGCCATCCTAATTTTCTATGATTTTATATAAAACGACGTAAGCCAGGCAAACTCACATCAAATCAAGAGGGCTGTGTACACTGGAGACCTTTTAGAGTGTGTTAGGTAATATATAAATCTAAATGCACTGGAGATAGAAGTGTTTTTGTGTCATAAGATTTTTGCACTGGCATGACTACACTGTAAAAATCACTGAATATGTTGTTTTCAAATTGCTACTTACTATGACCCAAAATTCTAGAAATGTGTGTGCTTTCATACAGATGATGATGGCCCTGAATTTAGGAAATTATCATGTCAAAGATTGTAGCTATTAAAGGAACGTAATTTTGTTTTGATGCTTATGCATTTCAGCTACGTTTTTATTGGACATTGTTAGATTTTTAGTCATTCCATTAAGGTCTTATAAAATATTTGTGTGGGAGTATAGAAAAAGAAAGAAAGGGTAAGAGACAGATGAACTATATGATGGGGATAGAGGAGGATTTATTTCAAGTAAGAAAGGGGTAATTTTAGGCACAATGCCACAAAACAATAATAAATGAGTGTTAAAAACTAACGTACTGAGATGGTTAATTTTATGTGTCACCTTGACTGGGCTAAGGGATGCCCAGTCAATAATGGTGAAACATTATTTACGAGTGTGTCTGTGAGGGTGTTTCTGGAAGAGGTCAGCATTTGAATCCGCAGACTGAATAAAGATCCCTCTTATCAACGTGGGTGGGCATCATCCAATCCACTGAGGAACTGTACAGAACAGAGGAGGAAGGGTAAATTTGCTCTCTGCTTGAGACGGGACAGCCATCTTCTCCTTTCCTTGAACGTCAGTGCCCCTGGTTCTCACACTGGGACTGACCTTTACAACCTTGTTCTCCACGTCACAGACAGCAGATCGTGGGACTTCTCAGCCTTCATAAGCTCATGAGCCAATCCCTATAATAAATCTCATATATATATATCTCCTATTGGTTGTGTTTCTCTAGAGAACCCTGACTAATACTCATACCATATTTAGGGAAGGTAAATAAAATTTTTTTTACTCTTCTTTATTTATTTAGATTTACTTTTTATTGAGGTTACATTGGCCTGTAACATTATGTAAGTTCACATGTACATTATATTTCTACTTCTGTATACACTATGGTGTGCTCACCACCAAAAATTTAGTTTCCATCCGTTACCATACAGTTGATCCCCTTTACCCATTTCCCACTCCCACGCCCCACCACCCCGCCCCTTCCCCTCTGGTAATCACTACTCTGTTCTTTGTATCGATACATTTGTTTTTGTTTGATTGGGCTTGTTCATTTATTTTGCTGGTTTGTTTTTTATATTCCACATAAGAGTGAAATCATAGAATATTTGTCTTTCTCCATCTGACTTACTTCACTCAGTATATCTTCAGGGCCCATCCATGTTATTGCAAATGGCAATAATCATTTTATTTATGAAAGTTGCCTTCTAAAAATTCTTACTGTTTTATAAGGCAACTGTATCTTCTGTAGAGGAAATAGTAAGGCTTTGGGGTCTAACAGATCTGGCTTTAATTTCTAGCTCATCTAGTTGAATGAATATGTGTACCCAGGAAAATTAGGGAAACTTGCAGAGCTTCAGTTTCCTCATTAGTAGATGGAGTATCTAGACAATTAAAATTTTAAATGAATATAAATTACATTTCACAGTGTTTGGAATACGGAGGACATTCCTTTTCAACCCTTCTCCATAAGTATATACCCATATATGTTGTTTTCAATGGACTTTTAAAATGTTTCTCGATTTATCTAATGTTTATGTCCTTTTAAAATTGGTTCTTTAAATTTTTTTTCTTGATTTACCAATATTTGTAGACTGTCTTTAATATTTCCAACATTAGCCAGTTTTCTCTGTTCTGGAACCTTCTACAAGATTTAGCCTGTTACCTGCATCAAATGGCCTGCACATTTTCCCAGCAAGCCCAGAAACCCTCAAGATTTTGTAATGTCTTTGGAAAACAGGCTTATCTGCTGACTCTTATTTTCATAAGGGTTCCTGAGGAATAAATAACTCAACATAGAAGCATCTGAAAGAATATGTAAACTGCCTTGAAAGCCAGGAGATTACGATGAGCACATCTTGGACTGTTAAATATCCCATAAACAAGTCCCTGTTGAATGAGTCTTTTTGTACTTACTTTGCATTAGCGGGATTACAAGTGGTCAGATTCGCCAGGGCAAGGGCCGAAGCTTCCCTTACCTCTTCATTGTCACTTTTTAGTAACTGAATTAACTGTGGGATCCCTACAGAAAAAGAAAGGTAAAATGTGACTTTACAGACATCGATGTGAACTAGAATATGGCAACCTAAAAATGTTCAAAGTGGCCTTTTCCAGTTTGCTTACCCTGATTATTGAAAAATTCTTTGCTGCCCGAATTCTCACACATTGCCGAAATAGCTTGGGAAGCGGCAATTTTAGTTCCATCGTTTTCAGAACCCAAAAGGGTTACAAGGCATTTTTCAACTTCTTGTTCGTGAAAAAGTTTTCTATTTTCAGCTTTCATAAACCAAAAGGGAGAAAAAAAAAATCAGAATTTTGCTGCAAAAACTGTGCAAGTGTAAAGACTTCCGCATCCAAAATATGATAGGAATTCAAACTATTTGTTAGCTTTAGTCACAGTCTAAAATATATACCTATTTATCCTTTAGAACACAGTGATTATGCAAAATGAATTATGGGCATTGCATTTTTTTCATTTTCCCTCATATGATATCAGTACTATGGCAGAGAAAATTCTGTAATAAGAAAGAGGCAAGCTTCAGACTTAGCAAGAACTTATTTAACATCAGTCATGTGCCTGTCATGGTGCTGTGTTCACATGCGCTGTCTTCTCACTGAATACAAAAACCTGTTTATTTTAAATACAAAGCCCTATATTTGAAGAATGCCTAAGACGCACAAACCTGTGAGCTGGATGCTCAAGAGCAGAGCAGAGAGGAGGAGAAAGTCAAAATGAGTAATAAAGTATTGATATGATCCCAAGTCTTAAGGAATTTATGATCATCTTTTATCTTGTTACAATACATGCTGACATAGCAAAAACTATAATAATTACTTAATTGCTAAGTTGCCATAAACATAAAATAACATAAACATAGCACAGTTCCGTTTGAAAACAAAGTTATGACTCTTAAGTACATACCATGATATTAACCCCACTATAAAACACTAAATTAAAACCAAAACCAAAGTATTTTTAATGTTCTTTTTGTTCCCGATATTCCTCTATTTAGTTTGATTTTTTAATAAATGACAATCTCATCACTATACAAAAGCAAATACTGCGTTGAATTAAATTAGAACATTAAACAATTTTTGTTTTGTGTTCTACGGTTAATTCTAAATAAATTACTATTTATTAAAAGCATGTACTAGAAAAAATATATATTAAACTGAACTCAGTTTTAATGCTATAACAGAACCAGAGACAAGTTGGAAAAGAAACAGCTTACAAATAATTCCTTGCTAATTTATTTACAGTTCCTAAGAAAATTTTGTCATAGGTTTGGTTCTCATTAATTAACCTTTATAAAGTCAATGTAAATGATTAAAATGGAAGAATGTGTGATATGTGCTCTTAGGATGTTGATATACAAGAGAAGAATATTTTGTTAGAATAAAGATCTCTGCAAAAAATGCTGATACTACCTTAGATTACATCAACATGTGGAAATAATTCACTACTTGTACATATTTTAATTAACTTTTTTCCCAGAGATATCTTCAGAAATTATAGCAACTAGGTTTCCACTTTTATTGATTTTTGTCTTCTTTCAACAATGATTTTTAAAAATTACCTTTTTCACAGAAGCGGTATCATGGTCAGATGTCACCACCTTTGCAAATACTGTTTTGGCCTTTGTTCCTCTGATACACAGATGTATGCCGGAGCAATCTGGCCATCACTGGCACAAGCTAAGTCACTAACACTTCTGTTCATTCATCTTAAAGCAATCATGAACCATGTCCTATAATCCTATCACTTTAATCCCTGCTCCTTTCATTTAAAACTGGAATTCAGTCAGGCCATAACTGTTTCATTAACAAGCTGCGATTAATACTTTAAATCTCAAGTATATGGCCCCTAAAATGTTTTAAAATATATGTAGTCCTTATTAGTTTTCCCTGAATAAACAAGATCTCAAACTTTTCCAGAATCTCTGACTTAAAATCCTCAGATTTATAATTAAGACTTCCAAGATGGGCTTCCCTGGTGGCGCAGTGGTTGAGAGTGCGCCTGCCGGTGCAGGGGACACGGGTTCGTGCCCCGGTCTGGGAAGATCCCACATGCGGCGGAGCTGCTGGGCCCGTGAGCCATGGCCGCCGAGCCTGCGCGTCCGGAGCCTGTGCTCCGCAACGGGAGAGGCCACAACAATGAGAGGCCCGCGTACCGCAAAAAAAAAAACAAACTTCCGAGATGATGCTCAATCAACTTCACTAAACAGAACACTCTGAGTGGATTCTATCAAGAAAATCGACCAAAAGAATTAATTTGAAAAGACTAACTTTGGAGTATGTGATGGTTACAATAAACAGTGTATACACAATTATTGGAACAATTTTTAAAAACTAATTTAAATACTGTGGGCAATTAGTTTCTCAACCCTGCTGGGAGTGTTCTCAAAATCCAGCTGTGTTCACCAGACCTCAAAAGTGCTGACTGCAGCGTGGCTATAATGGATTTAAAAGATGAATTAACATATTAACCAAGTACCTTCATTGAATTGCTACACTGAGAAGTATTTACGTGTTAATTACACAGAAAGTAAAGATGGCAAGGTAATTATGCTACTAATAGAATAATGTCCTTTAAAAATAACATTTGTTCAGTATCACTAAATTTAAAAGCATGAGGTTTTGTATCTGAAAATAAATCTGTATGTAATGATGCTTTTCTTTACCCATTCTCAGAAGTTGCTAGTGGGCCACCTGTGCTCCTGCTGAGATGTTAATGCAGTTCATAAACCTCATGGCAAAATGGTAGTTAACACCTTCCTCCTCCTGGTGCCAGGTCAAAGGCATACTAATTTAGGGGTGCATATTAAAACTTTACTCAGCAAACAAAACTTAAAGAGTGTATATTATGTGGTTTTGTTTCAACTGTGTTTTTGACATGCAATGACAATGCTAACCCTAACCCTAGCCTACAAAAAACTTTTATGATGATGGAAAGTAAAAAGAGAATGTTATAAATGAATATGGAACAGTATAAGGAGCAACATTTGTAAAAACCTACTTATGAATGGAGTTAAGAAAATATAAACTGGACTACATCAAAGTTTAAAATGTCTCTGCATCAAAAGACACAATCAATAGAGTTAAAAAGGCAACCCACAGAATGGGAGAAAATATTTGCAAGTCATATATCGGATAAAGAGTTAATATCTAGAAAATATAAAAACTCCTACAATTCAATAACAAAAAAATTTTAAACCCAGTTTAAAAATGGGCAAAGGATTTGAATAGGCATTTCTCCAAAGAAGATTTTTTAAATGGCCATTTAGCACATGAAAAAGATGCTCAACATCACTAACCATGAAGGAAATGCAAATCAAAACACAAAGAGATACCACTTCACACCCATTAGGATGGCTACTATTAAAAAAAAGAAAAAAAGACAGAATATACCAAGTGTTGGCAAGAATGTGGAGAAATTGGAACCCTTGTGCCCTGTTGATGGGAATGTAAAATGGTGTAGCTGCTATGGAAAACAGTATGGCAGTTCCTCAAATTAGTAAACGTAGAATTACCGTATGATTCAGCAATTCCAATTCTGGATATATACCCTAAAGAATTGGAAGCGGGGGCCCAAAGAGATATTTGTACATCTGTGTTCATAGCAGCATTATTCACTGTACCCAAAAGGTGGAAGCAATCCAGGTATCTATTAGCAGATGAAAGGATCAACAAATGTGATATAATCATACAATGGCATATTTTTCAGAGTTGAAAAGGAAGGACATCCTGACACATGCTACAACATGAATGAACCTTGAGGACATTATGCTGAGTGAAATAAGCCAATCACAAAAGGGCAAATATTGTATGATTCCACTTATATAAGTACTTGTAGTCAAACTCACAGAGACAGAAAGAATGGTTTCGAAGGACTGCAGGGAGGGAGAAGGGGGGAGTTATTTATTCATGGGTACAGAAGGTTAGGCGTGTGAGACGAAGAGGCCTGCAGCTGGATGGTGGTGATGGTAGCACAACATGAATGTATTTAATACCACTGAACTGTACGCTTAGAAATGGTGAAGTCGGTGAATTTTATATTATGTGTATTTTACAATTTTTCAAAAAAGAACAGACCTCATCTCCTTTCCTTCAGTCAAAACCTGCCCTTCTTCTTGAGTTCCCCATTTCTGTGAGTGGCACCATTCTACGTCCAGCTGTCCAAGCCAGAAGTCCTTGTCCTTGGCATTACCTTCTTCTTCCCCCAACCCACAGAGTCATTCAACAAACCCACATGGACCCTCAAGCACCGTGCTGCTGGGTTTCCTTGCAGACGCCTCTGAGTCCATCACGACCACCTCGGCTCTGCTTCAGGACCCCCCTCCTCTCACCTCGATCACTGCAGCAGTCCCCTTCCCGGTCTTCCTGCATCTGGTCCTGTGCATGTCTAATCTCTTCTCCACTTTGCAGCAAGAGTGCTCTTTCTCTAAAAAGTGAAAATCTGTAGGGTTCCCTCCCCTCTCTAAGTCACTTGAGGGGTGCTTTGTTGCCATGAAAATAAAGTCCAAAGCCCTTAAACTTGGCTCGTGATGCCCGTTAGCATGTGGCGCCTCATTACTTCTCCGGCCTGGACTCTCAGTTTTCTGCTGCACTCTATTGACTGGCCATTCTGAAAACTTTCAGCTCTGGGACTCACCACGCTCTGTCCCTCTCTGGCCACTACACACTGTCCCTTCTCCTCAGAGCACTGCTGAGCACCCCCGACCCACCAGGACCTTCTTTGCCCAGCCAGTTTCCCTCATCTCCTCTAGGTCTGAGCCTGTAAATCACCTGTTCCAGGAAGGCTTGTCTGACCCGAGTCTGCGTTAGGTGGACCCTCCTGGGGGATCCTGTTCCCCCATCATCAGGCACGTTTAACACGGCATCGCGACTGCCTGCTTACTTGCCTGCCCTGGGTTTGTTGATACAAACTGGGGGCTTAATAAACATTAATAAATGAATTCATAAACAGTCCAGATAGTCTGTAGCTCACTCACAGACACATCCCTAGGTCACTGCAGTGCCAATAGCGTAATTAGTAGTAGAACTAGAGTGCAAGAGCTCTCCATCCCATGCTCTTTTCACTACTGTATCGAGTGATGGGTAATAAACTCACGAAACTTGTATCACAAGAGGGGCCGAAACCCAAAGAGAAGTTGAGATACGTAAAAATTTTAGGTTTGACATTGCTCATGTCTTTCCGTTGCCCTCTCATCTGGTCTCAAATAACTAAGAAGGCCTGGGATAGATGGAGAACAGAACTGACCAGGTAATGACAACGCCTAAGTTCCTTTTGGGAGAATTCTGAATTAAGCAATTTTGTCAAAATTAATTTTACAGGCTGTCTTTAGATTTGGCCTGTATGATGTAACTCACGAGGCCCCTCTCTATTGACTTAGTACTGGGAGGTGAAATTTGGCACACTGCATTAAAACTTTGAAGAAATCCAGTATGGGTTGAAAAGGAAATGTTTCCCATAATATAGACATATATACAGATGTGAGTATATATGTTTAGAATATAAATCACTTAAACTAGTCAAAGCTGTCATCATTTATAAGAGGGGTGATGTGGAAGGGGGAAAATAAAATCACATCTTTTATTAAATAAAATACTCCAAATATACATATATTGAAATTATAATTTTATCTTCAGTGCTCACGATGTAATTAATCTCCCATATTTTACAGATTTATGTCAACATAGCTTGCCAGTGAAATGAAAATTGTATTTTGTGTATAGTATGAGCATATTATTTTTCACAGCTATATAACATGGAACAGCTAGACTCCAGCTGCAACTCGAAATTACTGTATAGATATCATTCCAAATGTGGATTTATTGAAATGATGTTTTCGGGATTACAGAGAGTGCATACATTCTGTAAAATTTCAAAATCAGGAGAAATAAAAGCTTAAAACTTAATTTAGGAATGAACTGTTTAAAAATACGTTATAATTAAATCATATTGAGTTTATTAAATCCTGGACAAAGCAATCTCTACTTTTACTTACTAGCATTGAGATGAATTTTGATCTTGAATAGTAAGTATAGCACTATCCTCAAATGACCATCTAAAAGCAGACAAATGCTGTAGCATTTGTTAGTACTAATTGAAATCAAGACTACAGGAGGAAATAGGTATGCTTAGTTTATACAAAATGAGACATACGATCATAAGCGGCTTTAGTAATTGCTCTTGCTGCATTCTTTTGAATATCAGGAATTGTAGAGTTTTCTGCAAATGATAGGAGCTTCTTAAGATCCCCTGTCTGCTGAATCATCACCATGGTATCCATATCTTCAAGGCAATTGGCCAACACGGAAAGCACTTCTATATGAAGGTCACTCAATTCCTAATAATAAAAGCAAACACAACTTTAGAAAATTGTAATAAAAGCAATCCACACTTTCCAAATTTTATTACAAGAGGGACTCAGATCAGTCAGAACATAATGTAATTAATTTTGTTGTGACAGAGGCCCAAGGAAACAGTTCTGTTTATTAATGTGACATCTCTCTCCCTGACCATTAGTCCCATCTCTTCTCATTTCCCCTATTCCAAAATGTTTTACAGATAAAAAATAGTTGCTGGAAACTTCCAGTAATGGTATCCAAGTGATGTTGCTCAAACAGCCTTCCACCGACAAGTTTAAAATCTAAAGAAAATATTTTTTGAAAAAGCAGACAGAAGCTGAAAGTATATTCCTTAAAATCTCCAATTGGTAGAGGGAGGTATTGTGAGTGTGTGGCTTTCTTGCCTGAGGAATCTCCAGAATCCCCATAGCAGCGGAAAACTGAAGCCTTTTCTGAACAGTTAGAAATTTA
The DNA here is from genome assembly GCF_003676395.1 of Aethalodelphis obliquidens. Classification (NCBI taxonomy): domain Eukaryota; kingdom Metazoa; phylum Chordata; class Mammalia; order Artiodactyla; family Delphinidae; genus Aethalodelphis; species Aethalodelphis obliquidens. Next base: position 14,631,752 of record NW_020837967.1, on the reverse strand, counting down.
AGGTAGAAATCACAGTAAAGATGCTCCACTGCCGTGGTATTCTACACAGCAGTGGTTCTGATCAAGAAACTCACTTCACAGCAAAAGAAATGCAGCAGTGGGCAGATGGTCACAGAAATCACTGGCCTTCCCACGTTCCCTACCATCCTGAAGCAGCTGGCTTGATAGAATGGCCTATGCAAGACACAGTGACAGCGCTAGCTAAGTGGCTAGCTAACTTGCAGGGCTATATGTTCTCTGGAACAGCATCCTATATGTTGCTGTTACTCCCAGGAACCAAGGAATGGATATGGGAGTGGCACCACTCACTATTACCCATAGCAATTCAGTAGCAAAAATTTTGTTTCCTGTACCTGTAAACCTTATGCTCTGCTGATCTAGAAATCTTAGATCCAAAGGGAGGGATACTTCCACCAGGAGACACAACCATGATTCCACAGAACTAAAAGCTAAGACTGCCACCTGGCCTCTTTGGGAGCCTCATGGTTCTGAATCAACAGGCAAAGAAGAGAGTTACTGTGCTGTTTGGGGTGATAGAGCCCACCTATCCAAGGGAAATTGGACTGCTACTCCACAACAGAGGTGAGGAAGACTATGCCTGGAATACAGGGGGTCCCTTATGGCATTTCTTAGTAATACCATACCCTGTGATTAAGGTTGATGGAAAACTATAATGACCCAATCTGGGTACCACTACTAATGGTCCAGGCTCTTCAGGAATGAAGGTTTGGGTCACCACATCAAGTAAAGAATCAAGATGGGGCTTCCCTGGTGGCGCAGTGGTTGAGAGTCCGCCTGCCGATGCAGGGGACACGGGTTCGTGCCCCGGTCTGGGAAGATCCCACATGCCGGGCTCCTGCGCGTCCGGAGCCTGTGCTCCGCAACGGGAGAGGCCACAACAGTGAGAGGCCTGCGTACCGCAAAAAAAAAAAAAAAAAGAATCAAGATGAGCTGAGGTGCTTGCTGAGGGCAAGCGGAATATGGAATGGGTATCGGAAGAAGGTAGTTATAAATACCAACTACAACCATGTGATCAGTTACAGAAAAGAGGACTATAATTGTCATGAGTATTGCTTCCTTATTTTGTTATGAATGTGCGTGTGTGTGTGTGTGTGTGTGTGTGTGTGTATGAAATATCCTTTTCTTCTCTCTCTTATCCCCTCAGGCAACATGAGATGTACTGCCTTTACAATATGGTATTTAAGTACGGTTAATTTTACATCTTATTATGGGATGTCAAGGAGAAGAGGAAACATCATCCAAGGGCTTTGCATCCTCCTATGGGGAAGGGGACAGTGTGTGTTTTGTTGTACACAGGACAGCTGGACCATGTTAAGTGGAAGTATGATCTTGTTTTTGTCTTTATTTGGAGATTAATGATTTAGGAGCTGTGTATGGATGCCAGATTGACTAGCGATGGTTAGTATTTATGTTTTAACTTGACTAGCCCACAGTATCCAGATATTTAGTTAAACATTATTCTAGATGTTTCTGTGAAGGCATTTTTTAGGTGAAATTAATATTTAAATCAGTAGACTGAGTAAAGCAGGTTACCCTCCATCATGTGTGGTAAATGACTCTTCTTGCATTACCCTAAAGAAAACTGGGGCAGACAAAGGTTAAAAGACTAATTCCAGGTGTTTCAAGAAAACATAAGATCACAAACAAAACTTTAAAAATCTTAAATCAGAAGATTTTAAAAAATTAAATTATTTTAGAATGCCCTCTACCAATTTTCTGATTTAATTGTGCTGGTAAACTATGTAGCAATAAGCAAATTAGTCCGTTCTACTTAGCATCATGCTTAAATATAATAAAATTTCATTTAAAAATATTCTATAATTTGTATTTTATAACAACACTTAGGAGAGATACATCTCATAGAGAGTTGAATGAATGTTACAGGTACCTTAGTTTCTAGGATCTTAATAAGATGGTCCACTCCTTGACTGTCTCTTAGCATTGCCCGGCACTCCTTATCATTTGTAATAACACCTAAGGTTTTGAGAGCCAACAACTGAATAATTGGATATTCTGACTTCAAGAGATCTAATATAGGAGGGATTGCATTTAGTTCTTGAAGTGTCGCTCGGCACTGAAAATCCTGCCAGGAAATATAAATGTTCAAATAAGTGGTTTTTAAAGCAAAATACAGTCTTAAGAATGGAGAGATTCTATTTTCTAACAAAGAACATTATAAGTTATAATGTTCCCATCTTTTATTCTGGATTTGCTTCCAAAATAACTCACAAACAAATATAAGCAAACCCTGGATTGACACCAAAATATTCATTTTAACTATACAGACCTTGTCAATAATAGGAAATAGGCATGATCTATGACTTCTCAGCAGCTACTGTTTTTTTATTATACAGAAAATTCCTCTTACTACAAACAGCATCACAATAAAATCTATGCATAATGAAATTCTTTTCACACGCTATACCCTGTTTCAAATAGTAGTCGATAAAATGAAATGACGGTATCAATTCCTTATTATTGTCATTCAGATGGATGGTTTATAAAATGCTAATCTGCATGCAGTGCTGTTGGCAGGACCTGTGCATGCAAATTTACATCAGGTTTAGTTCTGACACATAACCTTAATTTAAGACATTTACAAGAGCAAGGGGTCATTAGAGTCCAGACAAGTCGCTCTGCATGGTGTGCCTGTAATCCTGGGTGAGTGGTGGAGGGAGGGTCGTTGGGGTGAGCGACAGAGAAAACAAAGCAAAAAAGTCATGAAAAGCCCCCAAACTCTGACTACTAAATCATGACATTTTAAATCAAAACAGGGTAAACTTAAAATAGAATTAAAGACAGAAAAGACCCCACTTCCAGCTTATCTTCCCTCTATCCTTCAACTGGCCTCTCATAGTCAGCTTCCTTCAGACATAAAAACTGTAGGTTGCTGCTTGCTATGGGTTGAATTGTACCCCCCCTCAAAATATCTTGAAGTCCTACTCCTCAGTACCTCAAAATGTGACCTTATTTGGAAATGGGATCGTTGCAGATGTAATTAGTTAAGCTAAGGTCATGGGGGAGTAGGATGGGTAATTATTGGTGTCCGTTTAAGATTGGTGTCTTTATAACAGGAGGCGAGAGAGCTGACAGAGGGAGAGATTGCAGTGATGAGGCTGCAAACCAGGGACCACCAAGGATTCACAGCCACCACCAGAAGCTGGGAAGAGGTAAGGGAGGATTCTACCCAGAGTCCCAGACGGAGCATGGCCCTGATGACACCTTGATGTCAGAAGTCCAGCCTCCAGAACTGTGAGGGAATAGGTTCCTGTTGTTTTAGCCAGTTTGTTGTACTTTGTTACAGCAGCCTTAGGAAATGAATACACTGTTATTAGCTAGTCCTTCTGTTATGAAGAATAGTGGAGGTAAGTCTTTTCATTTCCACTTGATAAAAAATATAGAGAAATAGACTTAATGAGGAGTCTTGGCATGAAACACACAGACACGTTTTCAGGATTATTTAGGCCTATAGGATGAAGTAAAGTCACCAGAGAAGGGGTATGGCTGCACTTGCTCTTCAGGAAGAGGAAAGGTAACACCAGTGGGTGCCCAGCTACGTGGCAAGGACATGCCAGGGCCAGGGTTGCATGCTTTGGGTGCCTTTTGGCATGAGTGCCTTTGTCCTCTTTTTCTATATATTTTGTCTAGATACTTTGCTTCTCAATGAAACCTCCTTCACCTTTGCTTCCATATCTCTTCTTTCACATTCTCTTGACGGCTATTTAAAATGGTGTCTTGTACTTCCAGGTGATCTAAAGCTTATCAAACGTGTGTGGGAATTGTTCAGGAACCTGAACAGGAAAAGAAGCAGAGAAGGCTGTCCAAAGTGGCAGCAAGCTGACCTGCTGGGGGTGTGAGGGTATGTGTGCTGGGTTGGGGATTGGAGGGGAGGGGCCAGAGGACAGGACAGGTTGTGGGCGGAGGGTGGGTAGGGTGTTTCTTCCATTATGAAGGAAAGCATCACAGTGAGGTAGCATCTTGCAACTGTGAATGATGAGTTCTGTTCAGCAAAACTCAACTTTTCACCAACAAGTAAGCTGAATCCAAAATCTTGGTACATTGTGTAAGGCAGATGATACCAACCAATTGGATCACCAAGATTAGATCAACAGTTAACTGCCTAGGTCAAAAGTAGTTCAACACTAATATTAGATTTCCTGTTTTGGAAGAAATAGTACTTACCTAGTATAATCCTGCCTTAATTTGCAAGCCCATTCTATTCTTTTAAAATGCCCTTTTATGGGGGACAATTACTTACAAAACGTGAAAAGTGAAAGGTATCGACTCTAAACTTCCATTATTTTTCCTCTGAATGATAACTACTAAATAGTACTGAGAAGGAGTGATTTTAATTAAAACTGGACCTTTTTTTAAAGCTTTGTCCTTTTTTTAATGGGAAAATAAATTCTATAACCAGCTTTTGTCAAAACTCATTGTTAGAAATTAATCTCACCTGGACCAAGTTGTAAATGCACTCGATAGAATTCTTCTTCACGTCCGGGTCTGGGCTGCTTAGCAGTCTGATGAGAGGCTCTAATCCACCTTGTTCAAATATTTGCACTTTGCTGGTATACTCTGCAGACATGTTTGCTAGGCAAAGACTAGCAAACTCATGGATAACTACTTCCTCTGTGTATCAAAAACAAATAACACAAGTATGTAAAGGCTTATTCAACCATTATGTTAAACCACGCTGTGAAAACCAAAGCTCCACAGATCTTACCTTGCTTGGAGCACATCTTAGTTTGAGAGAGTTTAATGACAATACAGAATTGGTGTTTCATAAACTATTTTCAATCGGTACTTTAATCAGATGCAAAAAATAAATCATTCCCCAATTTTGAAATATTGATAGATGGAGGATGCAGAGTTACCTTCTGCGGCCAGCTGAGCAATCACAGAATTCATGACATCTAACTCCCTTAACAATTTTTTGACATCATCTACAAAAGAAGAAACAGAATATTAATGTTTATTAATTATAATAATAATGGCAATGTCTGTGGAATAGTTCCTTATGAGATAGGTTCTATTATTACCTAATTTTACAGATAAGGAAATTGAGGTTCACAATCACACAGCAAGTAAGAGGTGGGGACAGGTTTCACACCCAGGTCTGTCTGACCCCAGACAGACTATAGCCCATGTTGCTTGATTGCTCAGCTGTACGACCTTCCAAAACACTAGAAAAGATAACCATAAATGCACGAAAGTGCCTAGAACACCATCAGTAAAGTTGAGTTACTGTGCCCTACACTTGCTTATGATATAACAGTAATTCTTTTTGTTTTGTTGGGAGGATATTTTTAAATTTAGATTTTAATAAAACTAGTATAAAATGCAAATAAGAATTATCCTCAGCCTTTTCCCATAAATACATCTTGTATATGTTCCATTTGCTTATCAGAAATGCCAAAGATGCTTAAAGATAAGTATATTAATTTTTTAAAGTTCACTTTTGTATTATTTACAGGAGCCTAATTAAAGCTAGACAATTATGCCCCTGCTTCTTTCTTGCCATCCTTAACCCCCTTTTTCTGAGAAATAAGGCATAGCTGCTACTTCAGTTTTGCAATTTCTCTTCTTGGTCGATTATCTCTTCTGTAAGCCAAAATTAGTGTTACCAGAAGTTTGGAAAAATTCACTTTGCAGCAGCTGAAGCAGATGGTCTCGGGAATTAACCGCTGGATACGTTTGCCTTTTCTTGGACACCTTTTCCTGTGTGATTCAGGGATGTGGCTGTTCCTCAACCTGTCAAAACTTCTTTCTCTCTGTTCTGTTCAAAATGGCTCAAAGAGGGCTAGCGAACTTACAGCTAGCTATATATGCACATGGATAGGCTTTCAGCACAAAAGAATAATTGAGTTTTGGGGAAGTGTAGGACTTCATATTTTACAGTCGAAACTCCTCTGAAAAACGCATTACCTCCACAGGTCTAGAAATAATAGCCATGGCATAATAGTCAGATCCTTCCAAGTGTCCTGGTAAACTAGGCAGAGGTGCCCCCTCTGGAAAAGCATGCTGTCATTCTCTTCTCACTCTTATGAGTCCAGTCTGTGTTGTTTGCAATGATTTTTTGGAAGGTTGTACCAAAGTTCCCTATTTTTACATGCTAGAAGAAAAGCATTTCTGGGCTTTTAGATCTCCAAGTACATTCTCCACTTAGTATACAAGATAATCTTCCATCTACTTCAGAGTTTCTGCTACAATGCTGACCATGAGGTCAGGAAGATTCTGGCCCTGTGTACTCTCTGCTCCTTGTGTTTCCCTGCAGGAAGCATCTGCTCCCACAGGGAGAGGGCCCCTTGCTGCATCTGTATGTGCCACCACCCCCTTGCTGTGCCCAAACAAGTTAAAAGTTTTTATCAGAGGATTCTCTGGGCCACGAAATTCCTTTCTACATATGAATTTAGCCCAGGTCTGTTCAACAACAGATCTAGGAGGTTTATCCACTACACCACTTTCTTAAGGCTCAATGGATCATTCAGATTCAATGGCAGCTCTTGTAAATTGGTGGCATAGCTGATTAACTTGTTATTCAACTTTCTGACACCAGATTGTTCAAATAGTCCTTCTGTTCTTGAGGTTAAATCAGCAGAAATAATGGGTAAGCTGCTACTTCTGTCACTTTAAATATAATATTGATCTCTGTCCCCTTCTTTCTCAGCAGAGAACACTCTCAGATATGGCAACTTGGACTTGTGGTTGGGCCACATGAACACGTTCTAGGCAAGCAGTGGGACACCTACAATTCTAGCTTGGTTCAGAACTGCCAGCACCTTCCTTCCCGGAGTACCTTCATGCCATCTGGGTTTTTTTTTTTTTTTTTCAGTCATCAATTTTATACACATCAGTGTATACATGTCAATCCAAATCACCCAATTCATCACACCACCATCCCCACCAACCCGCCGCTTTCCCCCCTTGGTGACCATACGTTTGTTCTCTACATCTGTGTCTCAGCTTCTGCCCAGCAAACCGGTTCATCTGTACCATTTTTCTAGGTTCCACATATATGCATTAATATATGATAATTGTTTTTCTCTTTCTGACTTAACTTCAATCTGTATGACAGTATCTAGATCCATCCACGTCTCAACAAATGACCCAATTTCATTCCTTTTTATGGCTGAGTAATATTCCATTGTATATATGTACCACATCTTCTTTATCCATTAATCTGTCGATGGGCATTTCGGTTGCTTCCATGACCTGGCTATTGTAAATAGTGCTGCAATGAACATTGGGGTGCATGTGTCTTTTTGGATTATGGTTTTCTCTGGGTATATGACCAGTAGTGGGATTTCTGGATCATATGGTAATTCAATTTTTAGTTTTTTAAGGAACCTCCATACTGTTCTCCATAGTGGCTGTATCAATTCACATTCCCACCAACAGTGCAAGAGGGTTCCCTTTTCTCCACACCCTCTCCAGCATTTGTTGTTTGTAGATTTTCTGATAATTCCCATTCTAACTGGTGTGAGGTGATACCTCATTGTAGTTTTGATTTGCATTTCTCTAATAATTAGTGATGTTGAGCAGCTTTTCATGTGCTTCTTGGCCATCTGTAGGTCTTCTTTGGAGAAATGTCTATTTGGGTCTTCTGCCTATTTTTGGAATGGGTTGTTTGTTTTTTTAATATTGAGCTGCATGAGCTGTTAATATATTTTTGAGATTAATCCTTTGTCCGTTGATTTGTTTGCAAATATTTTCTCCCATTCTGAGGGTTTTCTTTTCGTCTTGTTTATGGTTCCCTTTGCTGTGCAAAAGCTTTGAAGTTTCATTAGGTCCCATTTGTTTATTTTTGTTTTTATTTCCATGACTCTAAGAGGTGGATCAAAAAAGATATTGCTGGGCTTCCCTGGTGGCACAGTGGTTGAGAGTCCACCTGCCGATGCAGGGGAAACGGGTTCGTGCCCCGGTCCGGGAAGATCCCACATGCCGCAGAGCAGCTGGGCCCGTGAGCCATGGTCGCTGAGCCTGCGTGTCCAGAGGCTGTGCTCTGCAATGGGAGAGGCCACAACAGTGAGAGGCCCGCGTACCACAAAAAAAAAAAAAAAGATCTTGCTGTGATTTATGTCAAAGAGTGTTCTTCCTATGTTTTCCTCTAAGAATTTTATAGTGTCTGGTCTTACATTTAGGTCTCCAATCCATTTTGAGTTTATTTTTGTGTATGGTGTTAGGCAGTGTTCTAATTTCATTCTTTTACATGTAGCTGTCCAGTTTTGCCAGCGCCACTTATTGAAGAGACTGTCTTTTCTCCATTGTATATCCTTGCCTCCTTTGTCATAGATTAGTTGACCATGGGTGCGTGGGTTTATCTCTGGGCTTTCTATCTTGTTCCATTGATCTATATTTCTGTTTTTGTGCCAGTACCATATTGACTTGATCACTGTAGCTTTGTAGTATAGTCTGAAGTCAGGGAGTCTGGTTCCTCCAGCTCTGTTCTTTTGCCTCAAGACTTGTTTGGCTCTTTGGGGTCTTTGGTGTCCCATACAAATTTTAAGATTTTTTTGTCTGTAATTTTTTTTTTTTTGGTAGTATCTTTGTCTGGTTTTGGTATCAGGGTGGTGGTGGCCTCATAGAATGAGTTTGGGAGTGTTCCTTCCTCTGCAATTTTTTGGAAGAGTTTGAGAAGGGTGGGTGCTAGCTCTTCTCTAAATGTTTGATAGAATTCACCTGTGAAGCCAGCTGGTCCTGGACTTTTGTTTGTTGGAAGATTTTTGATCACAGTTTCAATTTCATTACTTGTGATTGGTCTGTTCATATTTTCTATTTCTTCCTGGTTCAGTCTTGGAAGGTTATACATTTTAAGAATTTGTCCATTTCTTCCAGGTTGTCCATTTTATTGGCATAGAGTTGCCTGTAGTAGTCTCTTAGGATGCTTTGTATTTCTGCAGTGTCTGTTGTAACTTCTCGTTTTTCATTTCTAATTTTATTGATTTGAGTCCTCTCCCTCTTTTTCTTGATGAGTCTGGCTAATGGTTTATCAATTTTATTTATCTTCTCAAAGAACCAGCTTTTAGTTTTATTGATCTTTGCTACTGTTTTCTTTGTTTCTATTTTATTTATTTCTGCTCTGATCTTTATGATTCCTTTCTTTCTGCTAACATTGGGTTTTGTTTGTTCTTCTTTTTCTAGTTCCTTTAGGTGTAAGTTTAGATTGTTTATTTGAGATTTTTCTTGTTTCTTGAGGTTGGCTTGTATTGCTATAAACTTCCCTCTTAGAACTGCTTTTGCTGCATCCCATAGGTTTTGGATCGTCATGTTTTCATTGTCATTTGTCTGTAGGTATTTTTTGATTTCCTCTTTGATTTCTTCAGTGATCTCTTGGTTATTTAGTAACGTATTGTTTAGCCTCCATGTGTTTGTGTTTTTTATGTTTTTTTCCCTGTAATTCATTT
>NW_020837967.1:14602400-14622317 GCF_003676395.1 Aethalodelphis obliquidens | reverse complement strand
TCATCACTTTAAGTATATCATGCCACTCCCTTCTGGCTTGTAGAGTTTCTGCTGAGAAATCAGCTGTTAACCTGATGGGAGTTCCCTTGTATGTTATTTGTCATTTTTCTCTTGCTGCTTTCAATAATTTTTCTTTGTCTTTTATTTTTGCCAATTTGATTCATGTCTCGGCATGTTTCTCCTTGGGTTTATCCTGTATGGGACTCGCTGAGCTTCCTGGACTTGGGTGGCTATTTCCCTTTCCCTGTTAGAGAAGTTTTCGACTATAATCTCTTCCAATATTTTCTCGGGTCCTTTCTCTCTCTCTTCTCCTTCTGGGACCCCTACAATGTGAATGTTGTTGCGTTTAATGTTGTCCCAGAGGTCTCTTAGGCTGTCTTCATCTCTTTTCATTCTTTTTTCTTTATTGTGTTCCACATCAGTGAATTCCACCATTCTGTCTTCCGGGTCACTTATCTGTTCTTCCGCCTCAGTTATTCTGCTATTGATTCCTTCTAGTGTAGTTTTCATTTCAGTTATTGTATTGTTCATCTCTGTTTGTTTGTTCTTTAATTCCTCTAGGCCTGTGTTAAACATTTCTTGCATCTTCTCGATCTTTGCCTCCATTCTTTTTCTGAGGTCCTAGATCATGTTCACTATCATTATTCTGAATTCTTTTTCTGGAAGGTTGCCTATCTCCACTTCATTTAGTTGTTTTCCTGGGGTTTTATCTTGTTCCTTCATCTGGTACATAGCCCTCTGCCTTTTCATCTTGTCTATCTTTCTGTGAATGTGGTTTTTGTTCCACAGCTTCAGGATTGTAGTTCCCATGCCATCTGTTTTAAGTGCATTCCTTTTTTAAAAAAGTTATTTTATTGAAGTATAGTTGACTTACAATGTTATGTTCGTTTCTGCTGCACAGCAAAGTGATTCAGTTACACAAATATATACGTATTTTTTTCCATTATGGTTTATTACAAGATATTGAATACAGTTCCCTGTGCTATACAGTTGGACCTTGTTGTTTAGCCATTCTATACATAATAGTCTGCATCTGCTAATCCCAAACTCTCAATCCATCCCTCTCCCACCCCCATCCCCCTTGGCAACCACAAGACTGTTCTCTCTGTCTGGGAGTGTGTTTCTGTTTCATAGATAAGTTCATTTGTGTCATATTTTAGATTCCTCATGTAAGTGGAGTCATATGATATTTGTCTTTCTCTTTCTGAATTACTTCTCTTAGTATGATAATCTCTAAGACTCCACACAAAAAACTACTAGAATTAAGCGATAAGTGAATTCAGCAAGGTAGCAGGATACAAGATTAACATACAGTAATTGTTGCATTTCTTTACACGAACAATGAAATATTAGAAAGGGAATGTAAAAAAAAAAATCCATTTTAAAATCGCATCCAAAAAATAAAGTACTTAGGAATAAACTTGACCAAGGAGGTGAAAGACTTATATGCTGAGAACTATAAAACACTAATAAAAGAAACTGAAGATGATTCAACGAAATGGAGACACTTCCCTGGTCGCTCAGTGGTTAAGAATCCTCCTGCCAATGCAGGGGACACGGGTTCGATCCCTGCTCCGGGAAGATCCCACGTGCCGTGGAGCAACTAAGCCCGTGTGCCACAACTATTGAGCCTGCATGCCACAACTACTGATGCCCATGCTCCTAGAGCCCATGCTTCACAACAAGAGAAGCCACTGCAACGAGAAAAGCCTGCGCACAACGAAGAGTAGCCCCTGCTTGCCGCAACTAGAGAGAAAGCCTGCGTGCAGCAAGGATGACCCCCCAAAATAAATAAATAAATTTTAAAAAAAGAAATGAGGCTTCCCTGGTGGCGCAGTGGTTGAGGGTCCGCCTGCCGATGCAGGGGACGCGGGTTCGTGTCCTGGTCCAGGAAGATCCCACATGCTGCGGAGTGGCAGGGCCTGTGAGCCATGGCTGCTGGGCCTGCACGTCCGGAGCCTGTGCTCCGCAATGGGCGAGGCCACAACAGTGAGAGGCCCGTGTACCGCAAAAAAAAAAAAAAAAAAAAAAAAGGAAAGATATCCCATGCTCTTGGATTAATTCTTATTTACAGTTTTTTTGTTGCATAATATTGACCACCTAATTTACTCTTGATCTTGTATACTCTTTTACATCAACCTTTTCCTAAGATGGCAAACTCTTCAGATTGCCTTAATCAGGCGTTTAAGCCACAGAACGGTACTGATCCGTGGCCTGTTAGGAACTGGGCTGCACAGCAGGAGGTGAGAGGAGGGTGAGCGAAGCTTCATCTGTATTTATAGCCGCTCCCCATCGTTCACATTACCGCCTGAGCTCTGCCTCCTGACAGCATTATGGTGAGTTGTATAATTATTTCATTATGTATTACAATGTAATAATAATAGAAATAAAGTACACAATAAATGTAATGCACTTGAATCATCCCAAAACCATCCCCTGACCTCCCCGCCAGCCCCCCAACCTGGTCTGTGGAAAAACTGTCTTCCACGAAACCTGTCCCTGGGGCCAAAAAGGTTGGGGACTGCTGCCTTAAGTAATGTAATGTCTGGGCTTCCAAGGCTACTTCTCCTCATGAGGATCCTAATGAACTCTCTCTTTAGCTGAACCCTCTCCATTAAATGAGTCTCTGTTGTATGGCCTCATTGAACTAAATACAAACTGGAAGGTGAAAGAAGATAGCAGCTTCTGTTTTTGTTTTTTTTTTTGCGGTACACGGGCCTCTCACTGTTGAGAGGGCCCAGCCGCTCCGCGGCATGTGGGATCTTCCCGGACCGGGGCACGAACCCGTGTCCCCTGCATCGGCAGGCGGACTCTCAACCACTGCGCCACCAGGGAAGCCCCAGCAGCTCCTGTTTGATAAAAAGGTTTAACAAAGTAATTTAAATTCCTATCTTGAATGACCCAAGCATGGCACAAACACATAGCTCAATCACTCTAGAAAAAAAAAAATTTATTTGCAACTGCAAAAGGGAAAAGATGGTTCTCATAGCAATCCTTTAGCACCTGGAATGTTGGAACATTCTGTTGGTTCATCCACTATGAGCATAGTGGTGGAAAACCGTACGAAAATACAAATTTCTGAAGAAGCATCAGTTATTTTAAGACTGTCCAAAGATGGTGATTTAACCATGCAGGTTCAGAGGTGCATTTATTTACATACTGGTCTGGAAACATGACTTTGCATTTAGGTCAAAAGACTTGTTGCTTATTTTTTATTCCAAGTTTCCTTGGACATGTATGAAAAGTGAAGCACTAGCTATTGTATTGGCTCTCTTACCAAAAAAGGAGCTCTGCAAGCAGTTGAGGATGCCATGTGTTTTATCCATGTCATCAGATAGTTCAAATAGAAAATCAGGTAAGTTAATCCCAATAATGGTTTGATTTTTTTCACCCACTTCACAGAATCAAAAGAAGGTCCTTACAAGTTCATGCAGTATACTTGAGACCCAGGCACTCAGTGGAGACCTTGAAGACAGCAAAGGTCTTTCCATGGTTAAGCTTTGCAGTTGCAGACTGCACTGGTTCTAGAGCTGGTTACAGACCAGCCAGCCAGCTTACAGACTGTGGTTTGACAGGTCTAAGGGAGCCATCTCATTTAGCACCCAAATGTAACAGTATTCTTTACATTTGGGGGCCACAGACTCCTTTAGAAACTCATGAAATTCAACTTAAAAACCTACTTAGAAAAATTTGCAAACAAATTGTAGGGTTTCACAGATGATAAACTTGTATATATTAGAAGATGAAAATACAAAATAAAATGAATAACAGAAATTAACATAAAAAGGGAAAAAATCACAGAGACCTAGATATTAAATTGAAAATACAAATGTAAACAGGAAATTATAACTCTCCTTTCTAAATCATTTAGAAGGAGAATCTGACTTAGCATGGACACTAATGTTAAGGATCGTAAAAGATTTTAGTGAACAGAAGGTCTACTGAACTATGAGTCAGAGAGTAAAGTTGTAATTTAGCTCTCATCTCAGTTCTGCTACTAGCCACCTGCATGACTTTGGGCAAGGAACCCAATCCTTCGAGGGATCTTTCTTATGTTTAAGGAGTTGGGGCTTCCCTGGTGGCACAGTGGTTGAGAGTCCGCCTGCCGATGCAGGGGACACGGGTTTGTGCCCCGGTCCGGGAAGATCCCACATGCCGCGGAGCGGCTGGGCCCGTGAGCCATGGCCGCTGAGCCTGCGCGTCCGGAGCCTGTGCTCCGCAATGGGAGAGGCCACAACAGTGAGAGGCCCGCGTACCGCAAAAAAAAAAGGAGTTTGACTTCCCTGGTGGTGCAGTAGTTAAGAATCCACCTGCCCATGCTGGGGACACGGGTTCGAGCCCTGGTCTGGGAAGATCCCACATGCCGCAGAGCAACCAAGCCCGTGCGCCACCACTACTGAGCCTGCGCTCCAGAGCCTGCGAGCCACAACTACTGAGCCCACATGCCACAAGTACTGAAGCCCGTGCGCCTAGAGCCCGTGCTCTGCAACAAGAGAAGCCACCGCAATGAGAAGCACGTGCACCGCAACAAAGAATAGCCCACGCTCGCCACAACTAGAGAAAGCCTGCGTGCAGCAACGAAGACCCAACACAGCCAAAGATAAATTAATTAATTAAAATAAATAAAATAAAATAAGGAGTTGCACATGGGGTGTTACAAAGCACCTTTGGTTTTCAAACTCTGTGGTATGCATGCAGAATAAAACGGAACAAATTTAAATATTTTCCCTGTTTTGGTTATAAATAATTCTATATGGCACATTCAATATGGCAGAATTAGTCTACAGACAACCCGAGACAGATTTATGAAGGCCCCACAATACGAATGATTACTACTTTATTTTAACTTCTCTGTGCCTCAGTCACCTCATATGTAAAGGAAATAATAGCACCAACCTCATTAAGCGATTTAATATATAAATACTATGTACGACAGTGCCTGGCACATTGTAAGTACTTTGTAAGTGTTGACCAATGTTATTGTAATCTCCATTGGTGGAATATCCACTGCCCACTGACTGTCCTCATCCTGCCGTCCTTCCCGGAAATACTCCCAGAGCCCCCGCCTTGTAGCACAGCCACTGCTAGGGCCCCTGGAGTTTCCACCAGAAACCCTACCACTAACTGCAAAGTGCCCCCGCCAACCCCATAACACTGCAGGTACTGTTCACGTGGTCTCCGCAGCTGAGGCTGTGATGCCACAGATGCCAGAGAAGGCTCTCCTTCCCCTCCCTTCCCCCTTCCTCCACTCATAACTGTCTCTGAAAATACCAAGGCCACAGTCCCTGCTGGACACCATGGAATGAGGGGCCCCCATTGCATCACAGAGGGTCCAGGGTATGTGAGCTGGGACAGTGCAGGAAGCTGAAGGAGGAATCTGTGCTTGTGTGTTTGCTGAGACCATGGTAAAAAGGAGAAGGTAGGATGATTTTAGCCACGTGCCATGATAGAGACATGTTTATTCCTATGAGCCCAAGTTTCATGACAGAATTCAGTCTCCACCAAGAAAGTCATTTTTTATTATAAATAACAAGGCTTTTGTTGTCCAACTCGAAAATCTACCACCGTAACATGAAAATGACTTACAAACGGAAAACACGTCCTGTTCACTAGTCAGGGACTGCCTGTATTGCATGGTTTTAGTCAAACTGATATTCTAATAGAAGTGACAGCATATTTTAAGTAATACTGTTATTCCACCATATTAAATATGTGAAAATAGTAAAGCAAGTAATAGATCTGATTTAAGGAGTAAATACATATCTAAATTTATGTTTGGCAAAATATAGCTTGCAGCTTCAAAAAATAAGTGTATCAAAACTTCTTACTCTGGGCTTGTTACAATGAAATACACGTGAAGTGTAACTTACACAGGCACACATTCAAATTACACTATCCTAACTCAAGAAAAAAAGTATTTTAATTTTAAGAGACAATGATTGTTCTAACTTGTAAGACTGGAATATACTACATCACCAACTCTGAGAGTTTTTCCATGGATATATGTGCACATATTTTTATATTTAAAAATATCACTTAAAATATGAAATCATACATTTGTTGCACATTACACTTATTTAACTTTCTTGTTGACATTAAAGTCAGCTTAAATAAAATTAAAACGAGTCCCTTAAGGTTAAATTTAAAAGTATAATGCATCATGTGAGATTATTTGATTAGTTTTAAAAGCAGATACTTACTATTAGAAGCCAGAATTCCAAATATCATAGTAGCGTTTCTTCTCACAATTTTGTCTTCGTGGTTGAGCAGCTTAGTTAACGGTTCCACAGCTCCAAGTTCAAGGAGGGTTGCTTTATTTTCTTCACCTAACATCACAGGTAAAATAAAATCAGACATGGATAGCAATCTCATCAAAGTTCTTCTTTGTCATTCCAATATCTTATTTGTCTTTCACATTCCTCTGCTTCCACACGTATTTCTCTCAGAATAAACCTTAGAGCTCAGGTATCCTGGACTTGCTACTCTCCCTTCCCTGGATGTTTACAAAGCTGGCTTCCTCATTTGGTTCTTAGCTCACACTGAACCTCCCGAGGGGTCTCTTCTGATCACCCTGCCTAATGTCATCACTACATCCCAGTCTTTCTGATATCTCTTTATGCTGCTTTATTTCCTTCATACCACTCAACGATCTCCGTGCATTGTTCGCTTACACCCCTGTTACTTAACTTTCCATGAAGACAGATACCCTTTCTGTTCTATTCTCTTATAACGTCGTGCCTAACACAGTGCCAGGCATGTAATGGAAACTCAATAATACTTACTTGCATAATTAATTATAAAAATTAACACACAGAGTCCCCTCTTCAAATTCAAGTGTGGTGGAGTTTAGGGTGCTCATTTTTCACCCAGTGGATTTGCCTGCAGCCAGCGTGGAGGCACACACACAAAGCAGAGCCACCGGGGTTACTGGGATTCCTTAGCTGTGGCAAGAAGCCCCAGAACCAGAAGGTCAGTGAAGGCCAGCATCTGGCCTAACTGTAAAAGCAGTTTATCCCTACCCCAATAAGTGGGATATCATTCTGCAAAGTCTGGAATAATATTTAGGTCCTGATTAACTTCAGCTTTTCAATTTCACCAGCTATGAAAATGCAAATTTCATTTTCAAAATTAATTTGAGTAAAATAAAGTCTTTTAAACATTTTTGCCTCAGTTTTCTTTTAAAATTAAAATATTTTATACTTGAAGTTATAGGTTCATTCTGATAACTCAGTTCTCTGAACACAGACTTGTACCCTCCTATAGCCTGTGGAACTGCCCTGTATCTAAATGATTAAATCTGTCACTTGATAAGAATATGCTGAAATATGCATTATTGACTATTACAAACGTCCTTCTCAAACCTTCCATAATGTTTGCATTTTATTGGGGTTCTAAAAGTGAATTTCTTAGATGAAAATATTTTGTCAAATAAATTTTTTTTTTTTTTTTTTTTGCTGCGCCACGCAGCATGTGGGATCTTAGTTCCCTGATCAGGGATGGAACCCTCGCCCCCTACATTGGAAGAACAGAGTCTTAACCACTGGACCGCCAGGGAAGTCCCAAATTTTAATTTAAGGATAAATTTTAGGATACTTAAATAAATGGTGGCTTCATAGAATCAATAGAGAAATATTCCATCTTTTTCAATTTTCTAAAAGAGTTTGTGTACAATTGGTATTATTTCTTCCATAAGTGTATGGCAGAGTTCAGCAGTGAAAACATCTGGACCTAAAGTATTCTTTGTGAGATTTTTAAATTACAAATTTCCATTTTTGTAATAGATAAGGGGCTATTCAGGCTATCTATTTTTCTTTAATGAGCTTTGAGAGTTTGTGTCTTAAAATGAATTTGCCCAATTCATCTAAGTTGTAGAATTTATTGGCATTAAATTGTTCATAACATTTAGATTATCCTTTTAATATCTATAGGAGCTATAGTGATGTTCTTATTCCTCATATCAATAATTTGTCTTCTCTCTTTTTACTTATCAATCTGGCTAGACATTTTCATTTCACTGCTTTTGTCCACTGTTTTTCTGTTTTCTGTTTCATTGATTTTTGCTCAGGCGTATATTATATCCATATTACTGATGCCTGGGTTTAATTAGCTCTTGTTTTTCTATTTTCTTAAAGTGGAAGCTCAGGTCATTGAGAGATGTTCTTGTTTTCTAACAGGCACTTGGTGCAATAAATTTCTCTCTAAATACTCTTTTAGTAGCATCCTACAAGTTTTTATATGCTGTGTTTTCATTTTTAATTTGGATTTTCCTTCTGATTTCTACTTTCACTCACAGGTTATTTATTATTATTTTTTTAAAAAATTTTATTTATTTTTGGCTGTGTTGGGTCTTCGTTGCTGCACGCGGGCTTTCTCTAGTTGCAGTGAGCGGGGTTTACCCTTCATTGCAGTGCATGGGCTTCTCATTGCGGTGGCTTCTCTCGTTGTGGAGCACGGGCTCTAGGCGTGCGGGCTTTAGTAGTTGTGGCATGCGGGCTCAGTAGTTGTGGCTCATGGGCTCTAGAGCACAGGCTCAGCAGTTGTGGCGCACAGGCTTAGTTGCTCCACAGCATGTGGGATCTTCCCGGACCAGGGATCGAACTCATGTACCCTGCATTGGCAGGCGGATTCTCAACCACTGCGCCACCACGGAAGCCCCTACTCGCAGGTTATTTAGAAGTGTGTTATTTGCTTTCCGACTATTTAGTGATTGTCCAGAGTTCTTTGTGTTATTGATTTTTAATTTAATTCTAATGTGGAATAGCATATATTTTGTATGAATGGAATTCTTTTAAATTTATTAAAGCTTGTGTTATGGCCCAGAATATAATCCATTTTGATAAATGTCCTGTATGCACTTGAAAAGTGCTGCTGTTCTTGGAGTGTTCTATAAATATAAATTAGGTTAAATTAATTTATATTGCTGTTCAAATCTTCTATATCCTTACAGATTTACTGTCTACTGGTTCTTTCATTTATTGAGAGAAGAGTATCAAAATCCTCAGCTATAATTGTAGATGTCTATTTCTCCTTGCATTTCTAGCTTCATGTAATCTGAAAGTCTGATATTAAGTACATTAATTGTTTAGGATTTTTCATAGCATCTTGATTAATTGACCCCTTTATTATTATTATAAGATGGCCATGTTTATCTCTGGTACCACTCCTTTTTTTGTCTATTTTTGTGATATTGATATGGCTATTTCAGCTTTCTTTTGATTAGTGCTAGCATAGGATATCCTTTTTCATCCTTTTACTTTCAAGTTATTTGTGTCATTATATTCTAAGTGCATTTCTTGAAGGCATCATGCAGTTTGGTCTTGCTTTTTTCCTAATAAAACACTCTCTCCCTGTTAATTGATGTATCCAGACCATTTACATTTAATTTGATTATTGATGTGGTTAGGTTTAAATATACCATCTTGTTACTTATTTCTTATGTGTCTCATTGTTGTTTTTCTTTTCTTCATTTCTGCCTTCTTTGTATGAATTGAATTTTTTATGATTCCATTTTGTTCCTTTGTTGGCTTATTTGATATCATTGCTTTGTTATTTTTGTGGTTGCATTAGGGTCTGTAGTGTATGTCTTAGCACAGTCTTCTTTCAAGTGGTAGTATACTACTTCACATATAGTACACTTACAATAGTATACTTCCATTTTTCACCTCTTTACCTTGGTTCTGTTGTCATATATCTTACTTTTACATGTTTCAGACTACACAATATATGATTATTAGTTTTGTTTAAAATAACCAATTTGCTTTTTAAGTGATTTAAATAATAAGCAAAAAAACCCTTATATGTTACCATTTATAGTGTTCTGTATTTATTCTTTTGTGTAGATCCATATTTCCATCTGGTGCCATTTTCTTTCTGCCTGAAGGACCTACTTAATATAATTAGTAGTGCGGGTCTGCTTGCAATGAACTATTTCAGTTTTTGAATGTTTGAAAAAGACTTTATTTCACTTATGTTTCTGAAAGATATTTTTGAAGGGTGTAGAAATCTAGGTTGAAAGTTTTGGGGTTTTTTCCGATACTTTTTTTTTTTTTTAACTTTTACTGTAATATAGTTGATTTACAATGTTGTGTTAGTTTCAGGTGCACAGAAAAGTGATTCAGTTTAAAGATATTGCTCCACTGACTTCTTGCTTGCATCATTTGTGATAATAAATCTGTTGTCATCCTTATTTTTGTCACCCTGAATGTAACATTTTTTTCCTCTGAATGCTTTTAAGATTTTCTCTTTATCAGTCTTTTCAAGAAATTTGATTATAATGTGCCTTGTAGTTCTCTTCATATTCATTGTGCTTCAGTTTCGTTAAGCTTCTTGGATCTGGGGGCTTCGAGTTTTCATCAAATTGGGGGAAATTTTAACCATTATTTTCTGAAATACTTATTCTGTTCCTCACTCCTTTATTCAGAGACTCAAGTTACAAATACATTGGGTCAGTTTTGATTTACAAATTGAATTATATCCTCATTATGCATTGTATTTTCCTGCTTTTTGTCACACCTGGTAACTTTTTACTGGGTGCCAGACATAGTGAATTTTACCTAGTTGGGTAATGGATATTGTTGTTACCTTGAAGTTTGTTCTGGGACACAGTTATCTGGAGAAAGTTTGATCCTTTCAGGTTTGCTTTTAAAATATTTATTTGATAGTACTAGAACAGGGCTCAATCTAGGCCTAATTGTTTCTAACTATTGAGGCAAGACCCTTCTGTGTACTTGCACAATTCTCCATGAATCTTGAGGTTTTGCAGTCTGGCTGATGCGAACAGGCACTACTTCTGACCCTGTGTGAGCACTAGGCACTGTTACCTCTGATCCTGTTGGGTGCTTTGTCTGACTTCAAGTAGTCCCCACACATACACATGTGGATCAAGCTGAACACTTGAGTGGGAGCCTTTACAGACCTCCTGAGTTCTCTCTCTGTGCAACTCTTTCCTCTCTGTTACTCTGTCCTGAAAACTTGCTGCCTTCATCTTCCTGGATTTTCAGGTCTATCGTCTCAACTCAGAGAGTCCACCAGGCTCTGCACAGGTTACCCCTTCCTGGGCTGTGGCCTGGAAACTCTCTGAAATCAATAGGCTGGGGCAATCAGATGGCTAATTTCCTTTGTTTCCTGTTTCTCAATGGCCTGATATTCAGTGTGTTGCCAACTCTTATTTCTTATATTTTTCTGGTTTCTTACTTGTTCTGGTAAGGAGGTTAAATCTGGCCCCTTACTTCATCTTGGCAAGAAGGCAAAGTCCCATCATTTAACTTAAGAAAATATTTCAGAAAATACTGCTAGTACTGAACATGAGACTTACAATATAAAAAGAGAGGACATGTGATGACTCTGTGCTATAGATGCATGATCCAATATCTCCCTGAAATTTGACCCAGTATTCTACACAATCTACTCATGAACCATACCTTCCAGAACCACTCTGGTTTTTATCAGAATTCCCAACGATGACTAGAGTGAGATGATGGTGATGACTAGCCAGGTGAGTATTTTACCATTTGCTAATTGAATGATTTGTTGTTCTCTCATGTAAGTCCCCCAAACAATGTTTTTTTTTTTTAACATCTTTATTGGGGTATAATTGCTTTACAATGGTGTGTTAGTTTCTGCTTTATAACAAAGTGAATCAGTTATACATATACATATGTTCCCATATCTCTTCCCTCTTGCATCTCCCTCCCTCCCACCCTCCCTATCCCACCCCTCCAGGCGGTCCAAACAATGTTTTAAAGTACCATTTCTTTAAAATCAAATTGCTCCCATTTTAGTTTAAAAAGGTTTTGTTAAAAATACCAAGCTACACTAAACTCTTCAAATATTTCCAATTTCAATGTTACACAGTATAATAAAAGTCTGATTTTATCACCACTTGGAATGAACTAAAATGTAACTATCTCTTATGTTTGTAAATCCTCTATGAACAAGTCTTTCAACAGAATCTAATTTGTAACATTTACAACATTTTAGTAAACTTTACATTTTACAACAGTTTTAGTCTTACAGAAAAATTTCAAAGATAACACAGATACTTCCCATGTGTCCCACACCCAGTTTCCCATTATTTTACATTTTACATTAGTAGGGACATTTGATGCAGTTAATGAACCAATAATGATATGTTATTACTAATGAAATTCTACAGTTTATTCAGATTTCCTGTTAGTTTTTCTTTTTCTGTTCCAGCATCCTACCCAGGATCCCCCATGACATTTAGTCACTGTGTGTCCTTAGCTCCTGTTGGCTGTGAGAGTTTCTCAGACTTTCCTTGTTTTTGATAGCTATGACAGTTTTGAGAGTACTGGTTAGGTAATTGGAGGATGTCCCTGAATTGGAATTTGTTTTATTTTTTTTTTAAATCATATTTAGACTGGGGCTATAGGTTTTGGGGAAAATAACATAGAAATGCCATTTTCATTATGTCATGTCAAGGGCATTTATTATCAAATGACTTATCTCTGTTGATGTTGATTTCGATCACCTGGCAGAGGAAGTGTTTGTCAGGTTTCTCTGCTACAAACTTACTCTTTTCCCCCTGTGTCCATCTTGCACTCTTTGGAAAAATGTCACTATGCACAGCCCCTAAAGAATAGAAGTTGCATCCCACCTCCTCAAGGGCAGAGTATCTGCATAAATTGGGATCCTTCTGCATTGGAGATTTGTCTTTTCTCTCCCATTTATTTACTTATTCAATCATTTATTTGTCTGTATAGACTTATGGATATTTATTTTCTTCTTTAATATAAATTATCGGGCTATAAATCCAATACTTTGTTTATTTTGTTGCTCAAATTATTCCAGCCTTGATCCTTAGGAGCTCTTTCAGCTCCTGTGACATTTACAGTTTTTTAAACTGCAATAAAGCCTTCAAAATGACTCTTCTACCCATTGACTAAATTGCTCCTTAAGACTGGGTTAGGCACATAGGGAGATATATTACTTTCAGGTGATGCATTAAATGATATACTGATTGAAAGAATTCATCAGACAGGAAGTAAGTTAAAGACTGGAGAGAAAAGTGCCCATTATGTAGCAAGTATTTTTAAGAAACTAATGAAATAGAAAGATAAACTGAAAAAAAATCCAAACCTTTTAAAGCAAATCTATAAATGGCTTCACATGCTTTAGCCAAAATTTCTTCTTCTGGAGAATTAAGCATTAACACCACGGTTGCTGCTTTTTTGCTTTCAATTGTTAAGGGATCAAACTAGAATTCAAAGAGAAAAATATCAGAGCCACATACAAGCTTTAAAAGCACATAAAACATGAGTGGTGTGTTGAAACTTAAAGAGAGCATAGTCTTACAAAAAGGATGTGGTCACTGCCCACAAAGTGCACTGTAAAATTTTTATTTAAAAACTATCACAGTTGTCAACATTGGCGGCTTTGGAATTCCTGGAGTATGGAGGGAAGAGCAAAGTATTTTGGAATCCGGCAGGTGTAGTCTCTCATTTTAGCCATAGGGAACCAAACTAGTTACTTAAGCTGTTAGAATTTCAGTTTCCTTCTCTGAATAACGGGTATAATAATACCTATTGCAAAGGATTAAGGAGCGGATTAGAGATCATGTATGTAAATCACTTAGCACATTGTCCGGCACATAATAGATGCTCATTAAATAACATATATTAGTATAGTTCTTAGCCAATACACAAGAATCCTTGAGACCCTGTATGTATTAGATGCCCTGACAGTCTCAGTGATCAGTACTTGCTTTCTAACCACTACACCCTCTCTTGAAAAGCAGGAATTACATATGTGAAATAACTAAAAAGCAAAAGATAACAGCATATCACAAAATGTAAAACTGGATAAAATCTGGAACAGGGGAAAAGGTAATATAGTATAAAGAAAAAGTATAGGACTCTAAGAAGTCCTGTACCTTGCTGTGAGATCCTGAGAATTCATGTGGAGCTGAAATGAACAATAACAAATGCATGACCCCCGTGGGTTTTGTTTGGTCAAGGAGAAAACAAATTATTACACTATTTTTCTTCCATTTCCAGAGACCATGGAGGAGGAGGTTCTGCTTATGTTAAAGGAAAAAAAAAATTGAATTTCAAAGCTTTACCTGGTTCTTTGTGTTGGCCCTTTCTAAATGGACATCTTAATGTGTTTTGAGACATAGCAAAAATTGATGTTCAGTTTTGGGTAGAGGATGGAGAGATAGATTATTCTGAATAAGGAGATATAACTGTGTGAGGTTAAAAGAGTAAAGATAGAGAAGATGGCAGTAAGCAATGACCCGAAAGGATGTGGCTGGGATAAAAATACCTCTTGGAGGGAAAATGGCTGTTGGATTTTAGGACAGCATTATCTAACATCCAAATTGAAGCTGTTGTTTGTGCATGTCTAGCTCTGTACTAGAAGCTGAAAGAGTTATCAAAGTCTCAAGCCTCTTAGACTCTTTGGGAGACAATTCATCAGTAAAAGTCTGCCATATGCACCAGGCTTGCTGCACTTACGGGTTCCAGTGACATGAACCAGTGAGAAAAAACGGCCTCTAGAAGAGCCTAGAGCAATGGCTAGGATGCTGTCTGCAACGCTGACCAGGAGAGCATAAGGGCCTGGAAATTCAGAGAAATTTTAAGGAAGAACTATTAAAAGTACCCGGTGATTGAGGCTTGAGAAACATCTTAGATAGGCATTAAAGGGTAGCCCCAGAATGCCAGAGCACTTGGAGTCATCACTAGCTCACTAACCGCATCTTTTTTAATCTGAAAAATTAGGGAGTTGGATTATATCTCTCAGATCTCTTCTAGATGTAAAATTCTAGGATACTATGAAGTACAAAAACATATGGCAGAGACAATAAATGTTGTGATGCGGAAGGGGGAATTAATTTGAACTGGGATAAATGGAGAAAGGTCCGCGGTGGTGGTAGAATTTTAGATGTGATTTGAAGAATGGATACAATGGGGTAGGCTGAGATAAGGAGGAAGGATATTCAAATGGGAAAAATGACACCAGGAAGGTTTAAAATGGGAATGAATGCTGCATTTATGGTGGATAAAATAGGAGTTTGACTGAATAGAAAATATGTAATAGGAAGCAGAATATTACTGAAAAATAAGGAAAGATGAGGCCTCAGCAAGTGACCTAGACCTTCCCTTCACCAGCCCTCTATTGAGGATAATCAACAGAGTTCAGAGGAAAGGATTGTGACTCTAGAAATTTATACCTTGCTAAGTTATCATTCATACATGAAAAAGACATGTTCAGGCATTCACAAACTCAACAAGTATATCAACTGTACACGTAAACAAATTACTTGGCAAATACTTAAGCCAAGATTGGGGAGGACAAAATATAAACACAGTAGTGGTGGATCAATAAATTGATAAATTGATATTTAAACTGGATGATAATGATGGTCTGAATCACAGTGTAATTCTTAAGAAGGGATTTCTGAAGTAATGACATAATAAGGAAAAAAGTTAATAATGATTTGGAATTAAAATTCTAGATTTTTTCAACAAAACTCAGGTAAAATTTCATTGATCTTATCATTACCTGAATTACATTATTTGTTAATTGACTGTTTCCGCCACTAGAATGTAAGTTGCCTTGAGGCCTGATCTATATGCCCAGGATGTAAAGGAATACTTGGCATATAGTATGTACTCAATATTTGTCCAGTAAATGAATGACTTTCTTCAGACAAAAGATTGTTATTTCTCTATCTCCACTACCTAGAACAATACCCAATATATGGAAATCCTCAATAAATGTCTATAAAGAAATATATTAAAGTGCCTCTGGAAACTTCTTTTTTTATATTTGTGGCCTTGAAGTGCCTTAACTGTTGTACTGTCTGTTGATGCCAGAAAAGAAGATTCCAAATCTGAGGTTCACGGAGCCATCAGTGGGCTCCAGGGACAGCTTGTCTCTCTGAAATTATGTGCAGAAATTTTGGTGTGCATTCTACAGGGAGAGAGTCCACAGTCACCATCCTACCCTTGTAAGGCCCCCAACCCACCACCAAACCCTTGAGAATCAAAGCCTTAGATCACCTTTTCCACTTAAGTCAGTTTCCCTAGCATCCTGGCTGGTTACCTTTCCTTCCATTTTAGAACTTCCACTTCAGAGACGTCTGATATTTCAGTATTTTTAAAGCTGATTTTACTAGCACGTGAATGAAAAAACTATGTTGAAGCATAGATTTCTCGTGATCTCCACAGAATGGCTACAATTCTCAAAGGAGCAGGGTAGGTGGAAATACATTTAAATATCTTTTAATGCTCCTTCAGTGGTTCAGAAAACACTTCAGTATTTTGCCATATCTTCTGGTCATCCTTAAGAAAAAGGTGATGGGGGTACAAGAAGCTTAAGAGGAACTTTGAGACCGTGAGAGTTACCACTGTAAGGGCTGTCAAAGGAGGAGAAATACCAGTGTTTGGCAGACAGTGGAGAAACTTGGCATGACATGTGTTTCTCCTACAGAGCCTGCGGCATTATAGTAATTTTTTATTAAAAAGGGCGCCGAGAATAAAATGATAGCTATAACAGAATGCCACATGACTAAATATATAATCCTGTGCTGTAATTACAGATTCCATCTGCTTTCCCATGAAGAACTCATAGTCAGTCACCAACAAGCTGGTTGTGAAATTATAATTTCGTGCTCTGTACTGAATAAACGATGAACTAAAATTATTTACAAAGAGAATGAAAGAAAGGGGAAGCGTTTTGGCTAAGCTTTGAGTTTTAAACCCAGTCAATTAGAGAAGCCATAGACTTGTAGAGTCTTTTCTTGTAGAGCTTTTCTACCTCTGTTAAGGAAATAAGACTATTAGGATAAGGCTGCCCAACAGAACTGCGATGAAATGTTCTGACCCTGCACTGTCCAGTGCGGCAGGCACAGGCCCCATGTGGCTCCTGAGCACTCGAAGTGTAACTGATGAGACTGAGGAACGGAATTTTTCCCTTTTTTTTTTATTGTTGATTTTAATTAATACAATTTTAGTTATTTTAAATGTAAATAACCACATGTGGCCAGTGGCTACTGTATCCATAGACAGCACCAGTCTAAAGGAACATACAATTATAAAGCTGAATTCAGTGAAAAGAGATGAATCATGAGTTGAGTGATTTTTATGCTGCCGTTAAGTGCAAATAAAAGGCTTTTTTGATTTCTGCTGGAATGTGTTTACCAAGTCAGTGGTCTCCGATCACGAGAAGCCAATTGCACAGGAAAAGGGAGACAGATAAACAGAAGGAAGTAGACTGCACCACTCGAGCATGGACTTTTAGTACAGACTCTCTAGACAGCACTTAAAATCTGCAAAAGGGTAAAGGTTAAAATGAAAACCGCTAAAATGGCCTTTCATTTGCTTTACAACCTGAATCAAAATAGCAAATCTTTAGAGCAAGGTGAGCAAGCCGATATTTATTCATACAGTTTTGTATATGTACGTTATTTATACATACATCTGTGATGAGGGAGAAAGATAGGAAAATAAAGTCCCTAAGAGGCTTCATTCCTAGAAAAAAAGTCTATGGCAGTTTTGGCAGTCTATGACAGAGTTAAAGGTTGAGTTCTGAGGCTGATGAAAAGGGTCCAGAAAAACAAGACCCTGGGGACATCCCACTCTTCCAGGGAACTGGGTTTGGTTGCCCAGGTGAGGGAGCAGTTTCCACTATTGCTCGTTCCTCTGATTCAACACCCACCATGCTGGTTCCCTGTATGCACCTAGCAGGAAGGCGTTGACCCATTAACATAAATGTTCAGTTGACTTGATACTTAACCACTAAGATTCCAAGGCCAAATCATAGTCTCTTGTGAGTTTAAATACTGTGGATTTACCCACTAAAGTTCAACTGCCTCTGAAACATAAGATAACAAAATTTCCATGCTCTTAAACTCGAAGACCTGACCATGAATTGTGATGGCTGTGCTCTAAGGCCTCTGGGAACTTCAGTGGCCGGATGGGCTTTCACAGCCGATACCCCTGCCTCCTTGGACAGTTCACGCAAACTTCAACAGTTTTGTACAATGATGGACAGCACCCTCAACTACATCATTAATAATTACATTTACTAAGTTCTTATCTAATGCCTGGCACTGTTCTAAGCATCTTTTACATCTCTAACCTTGCCCCACTGCTGTGAGTGGGTATGCAGTGGACATGATTACATCCTCATTGGGGAATACCAAGGTTAGGAGATTTGCCCCAGATCACAGATGGTGGATGATGAGGTGAGGATTCAGACTCTGACAGTATAACCCTGGAGCCCATACTCAGTTACCGAATATCATGCCTTATACCAAACATTGCCTACTAACGTTGTTTCTGTTAATAATTCTTTCGTGCAATCAGTCCACAGAAAAAGTCTGCCTTTTGTTAAAGCATCACAAACAGCCTTTCAGCCAGACTTGGAATTGATTTGGGAAAGCATAATATAGTTGTGTTGGTTATTCAAGCCATACCTTCCCCCCATTTAGGCATCTTCTTAGCTAGTGTTCTCCTTTATGAGAAGAAACGGAGAATAATAAACCATAAATGCACACATTAGTGTATGCTTTGACAATGAGAATACTAACAAAAGCAAAGGGAGCATTTTGTTTTAACCTTATCACCAAACACTCTTTTTTTTCTGTCCCCGTTACCCATTTTAACCAGTAGATGAAAGACTAATAAAAATAAAAATCTTTGGAAACAATGTTTTAGGAGATATATAAGAAGCAAATTGCCATGACTTGACACAGAAAAGTTTATTTTCTCAAGCACTTATATATCCCTCTTTTAAATCTGGTTTTTATTTCTAATTTGTACAACAAACCTTTCACAGACTTTGAAGAGGTATACCTCGGAACAAATTCCAAGTTCAGATAGTTTAAACTGTGCTATAGTGTTTTGAAGTATTAGAATTTATAAGACAGAACAGCAGTTAGATACTTTAATACTACTCTATCAGCTTTATTAACATAAAATCAGAGCAGGGGAAGGATGGAAGGATCCTCGGGATTGTCAGAGAGCAACGGCCACTGTTACACATGCCTTTGGCTGCCCTCAAGACTGCTGTGACCCAAGGAAGCAAAAGCTAGATTTTTGTTAACTTGAGGATTGGAATTGTTTCTCAGTCCTTGATTGTGCTCCTCAAGGACTGGAGTACAGAGGACAACACCAGCAAGACATTATAAAATTATGGAGAGTGTATTAGACAAATATATCTATTGTTTAATAGTTCCTTAATTCTAATTTTAATCAGAAAGTGTTTGTCGTCAAGTACTGTGTTCATGACTCCACTTTCTGGTAGTAATAGGATGTCAATAATGCTATTTTGCAGTAAAAAGAAGGGTAATGCAAATAAGATGCAGTGAAAAATTAAGAGAATTTATTTGTTTGTTTGTTTTATGCTGGGATTGAGAAACAGGTACTAAGCTAAACCAGTGTCAACTAGCATGAATACCACAGTGCTGAACTCCAGAATGTGGGTGTGTTGCTCAGTTGTACTATGCAATTTTTTTTTTTTTTTTTTTTTGCAGTACGCGGGCCTCTCACTGTTGTGGCCTCTCCCGTTGCAGAGCACAGGCTCCGGACGTGTCGCAGGCTCAGCGGCCATGGCTCATGGGCCCAGCTGCTCTGAGGCATGTGGGATCTTCCCGGACAGGGGCACGAACCCGTGTCCCCTGCATCGGCAGGCGGACTCTCAACCACTGCGCCACCAGGGAAGCCCAATTAAGAGAATTTAGAACATTTTAGGGGTATGTCCAAAGGAGAGCAGCCAGACTGATGATCTATATCAGGAGACCACAGTGACCTTCTCTGCAAAGCTTTCCTAGACCTGGGCAGACAGGTCTTCTGTAGCCTCTGTTTCCAGCTGCATTGAAGGATCATACAGAAGTTATATAGGGATGTGTGTGTGTGTGTGTGTGTGTGTGTGTGTGTGTGTGTGTGTGTGTGT